>NW_009648543.1:1804954-1831037 GCF_000708025.1 Charadrius vociferus | reverse complement strand
CAGTAACCTTTGAGAGAGTTTTTACGCTCTAGTGCTTCTGTTTTATTAGGAGAACAAAATCCAACACCAGAGCTGTGATTATTTTTTTTTTAATAGGAAAACACAGAATGAGACAGAATGGAAATAAACAAATATCCCCACTGTGTCCTTGGGGAATTGGTCCTTTCTTTCATGCTTGCTCTCAGACCAGCAAGCTGGCCACCATTCCTTAGGTTGCAACACACTTCTGTGGTGCCTCTGGGCTCTTTCTTTCCACAGCACTGGAAGCCTGGCTAAATCTCTCCTCCTCATTATTTGCAACAATTTCCAGGAAGCCGTGCTGCAGAATCCTTCATTGCTGCCTCTCACCCCTTCTCCTGCTGGCTACGCCACCCTTCGCGCTAGAAACCTCTCTCCCGAGCCAAGTGGACTCTGTTATTCCCCAAGAAAAATAATAATTTCCCTGCAGAGCACTCCAGTATACAGCAGGCAGGAGAAGATAAAAAGGCAGTCTTTCTCCCTTCTCAGCCTTTTAAAGCAATGTAACATGCATTAATGTACCTGTGTATAAAAAAGTTAAGTAGTTGTAGAGACTGTTAAGTTTGGCCAAGTCATTTCGCTACTCCAGGACCGTTTCCTTCCTCCCCTGTTGCTTGTGTTACCCACGAAGGTCGTAAATACTTCACAGCAGTGACTCCTTGCTCTTGCTAGGTCATTGCACAGACCCTTGTAGAGTGGATCACCACTCCTTCTGGTGCTTTTATTGCTGTGGGATAATTGTGAGATTGTAGTAAAAACTGTTTCCTCCAAAAACAGGCCCTATTTCAGCTCAGTTTTGCTCTGTGCATCCAGTACCACTCCAGAATCTTTTACATTGGATGGTGCTGCTGGAGCAGAGGCCCAGGGATTTGGGGATGAGATGTGTACCCTCCCTCCTTCCCCACTTCCCTTGTTCCCTCTCTCCTCTCCTCTCCTCTCCTCTCCTCTCCTCTCCTCTCCTCTCCTCTCCTCTCCTCTCCATCTCTTTCCTTTCCTACCCCAACTTAACTGTTTTCATGGAGGAATATTAAAAAAAAAAAAGATTAAATTATTAGGAACTTCACACACTATCATATGGAGATTTCCTTTCTAGCATATAAGCCTGTATTTCCAGTCAATATCCATGCTTTTTTCACACACTTGGGATCTCCAAACCACAGAGGTGGCTGCATTATGTAATCATAGTCAGGGCCATGAAGCCCATCTTAGAAGCATATTTATTGTAGGTTTTCAGTGATGTGTTTGGTGACAAGAAGCTCTGAGAAATCTTGGGTACAGAAAGCCATCTATCAGCCCACAGTGCTGGGGAGCCACTGCTTCAGACAGCTTTAGTCTATGCCCAACCTTTTTTTTTTTTTTTTTTTTGGCTATTGTTTCTTGGGGTTATTGTTTTCCTGTTGGTTAAACATTTTTATCATTTCCTCACAGCCTTGTGATGCTACATGAGTGAACCAGTTTAGAACTACTTCTTCCTTAGACACCTTCCCTTCCAAGCATAAAGACAAACAAATTAAGCAACCCATCAGACTCTATTCTTGTCCCCCACACTCTCCAGCTGGGAAAAAGGCGGTTTAAAACAAAATAATGCACCTCTTACCAAATAACAAATACCAGCATAATTTTGAAGAAGCGGATCTGGATCTCCGTTCCCAGACGTCTCTCATTCTCTGTGTAAATCCCTTGTCTCCCTTTCAGTAAGGAGGCAACTGGAAAGTATACAATAATGTTCATTAACATACATGTATCTTGTTAGTGATAGGCTCAAGGATCTAGAATATAGATGTCTGTAAAGAGGGAACGAAGGAATTGATGCATTTGTCTCCAGCAGCAGTTCAGAAGCTGGAAGGATCATCATCAAGGAACCTCACATATAGCCTAATACTAAAGGAAAAGAATTCATCCATTATGCATTCCTAAAATGAGTGATATCCCACTAGCTGGTTTTTCTTCTCTCAGTCCCACTGAAAATAGAAAATAGTATGGTCAACATACTTTTCTTTTATAGTAAAAAGGTAGTGCTTACAATTTCTATATAATGTGTGACATAATGATACATTTGTTATGTGATAGAATACATGCTATCCTATTATGCACATTATATTTTACTGTGCAATTGATACAGCTTTGGCTACACCTCTAAAACTTCAAGGTGTAATGTCAGCAAAAAATGACAGTCATGCCACATGCTGTTCAGATATCACAAGGAATATACATGTGCACCAGCACAAATATACTCAGTGTGTATTTTCCCATAAAAAGAGCAACTTTTTATAGAAACAACGTTTTAAAGGAATAACTGTTCCTTTGAAAATGAGTATTACTGAGGGATGCAGGATAGATGGGATGAAGACTGAACCGAGAATACAAGGTCTTCTGTTGCTGTTTTTATATATTCAATGTGTAGATGATAAGTATGAATTCAGGTACCACAAACATCTAGCACTGATCATATTACATGCAAAGAATGCATTGAATCTGTGGGTTCTTTTCAAACTCATTTCTTCAAAGCACTGGATAATAAATTAAATGGGAACTTCAAGATCCCATCTGTGTTGTGTACAATTCCCGTTTGTTTCATAATCTCAGAATCAGGAATAACAAAATTCTGATCATATTTTAGTATATTTTTTTTAGCTCCAGGGCTGCCAAGAAGTTAAATCAGCTATCAGATCTTACCAACATTATCTTTAAACCAGAATAAATCACGTTCCAAAGTCCAGGTTGGTATCAATACTACAGTAGAGTTAAGCATCCACTACACATTGCCTCAAATACTTTAAATCAAGAGTAATTTAGTAACGTAGAAATACCTTTGCCAATCTGCGGTAGAGGTTTATAACAGCATGGTTTGAGCACATCATCAGAGTGTGTCTCTAGGGCAAATTTCCCATCAAGATGGTATCTTCATTTCAATAGGCAGCTCCCTCCCACCCTTTGCGGTATCTTTATGATTTAATGAAGACCGATCCCACATGACTGAATACACAGCCATGACTTTTTACAGTATTGCTACGTTGCTAAATAACACATACTGATTCATATTGGTCATTAGGAACATACCTGCTGATACTGTCCTCCTAAACAGGATGGGGTTGACCACCAGCACTAGCAGGAGAGGGGCATAGGTTGTGATGTAATGTGGGATTGCATGTTCCAAGCCATTTTCACAGCTGAGAAGAAATCGTTAACAGCTTATGCATTTTTTTGTCCACATCTGACAGTTCTGGCTATTCTATCTATGTCACCTTTAACATAAAAAAATAAAGGAAATTATGCAAACAGATGCTAAACTTTTAATTCACACACCTTCACCACCAGTTCACATGGGACCCAAAGTTGATTATTAACATGCACTGTCTGTGCATTTTTCTCAAATTTAAAGGATCAAATACAAAGCTAAATTCGGGAGTGGGAGAACAGTGGCTCACAGCAGAAGGTGGATCAGTGCAGCAGCATGCCCAAGTGCCTGTATTGCCAGGCATATTTCTTCAGGAACCCCTGAAACCCAGGCAGGTATTTCTAGAATACTCACTGACTCAGTGGGACATGCTTGTCAAAGATCAAAAGAGCCCAACATTTGGCTATCTGTCTCTAAAGTTGACTAAACGACATTCATATGACCAGAGAGGGCTATGATTTTGCGGGCTGTTCCCAGAGCCCTGCTTACCTGGAGAGAGAAGGGTAGTAAAGCAGTGCAATTCCCTCCACGCAGAGCATCACCGCGAGGCCCCACGTCATCATGTGGTACAGCACAATCGTACTGCAGGCACCAAACATGACAGGCGTAATTAAAGACACTAAACCTTACACTTTCCACAGTGTGACATAAAAATAGGACCCTCACTGAAAAAGAGCTTTACAGATAAGAAATAATGCAGAACAACACTGACAGTACATCAAACTAAGGAAAGCAGGTGGGGCTGGAAGGGGCTTTTGGAAAAAGGATGAGCCACAGTGGTTGTTTGGGCTTGCACACAGAAGTCCTGTGTCCTCCAACCTGCAGGGTGGAGAGCTTTTCCCTTACGCCTAAATCTCCAGAAGGAACACCTGCATCCTTCATTTCTCCTGCAGAGAAAAAGTAGGGAATTTGAATGCAGCTGAAGAGTCAAATAAACCACCCTTCTGTAATTTTCAGAGAATTATGTTTCTCTTCAGAGTCCAATACTGCTGCCTTCTTAAGGAGGTTCCAATCCGTGTGTTAAAAGTCTTTCATTGTTTATTCTGATCTTAGAACCAGGCCCAAATGCACATTATTTTTTTGGTTAACAGGGATGGAGGATATTATATTCAGGATAACTTTTTTTTTTTTTTTCTCAAGAATCAATTTCAGGTACAGAGTAGGGACAAAAATAGTATCTCACTGCAATACAGTTTATAGACCCTGCCCTGCTCCCTTTTTTTCCAAAGGTTCAATGAATTCAGTTACATTTAAATTCCATCTGGACATAAACAAACCAATATCTGAGCATTGCCCTGGCAATTTAAGCACTTAGCACACCACTCACCCATATCATTACCTGGTAACTGCCTGAACATCAGATGTTTGTGCAAGCTTCATTTATACACTTAGACAGCTGCAGACAAGCACGAACATACAGTGTTGGAAGGGAAAATAACAAATTCAGAGTTTTAACTCTGGTACCTTAGTCCAGCTGATCTTCTTACCACCAAGTAAGAATCAACGGCGTAGCAAAACAACCACCAGAAGCCAGCACTATATAATAGCTGGATCCACATCTGCAGGGAAAAAAATGCCAAATGTCACAGCTGCTTCTCAAGAACCACTGGGGACAGGGGAGGGACTCAAACCTTTAGCCTGGTGATTTGTTCTTTAAATGTGTGTATTTTCCAGCTGAGATCATGAAGTATGAAATCTTACTCAGAATCACAGAAACAGCGTTGCTGTAGCCAACAGGTCAAGTCATAGGTAAACTGAACAGCATTTGCTTTCACAGCTTATTCTCTTGTTTAGAAAACGTGTTATTTACCTCTCCAGTCCTAACCCTCAATGTCATGAGTGAAGCCAAAAGAAATCTACAGTGAGGACGTTTTAATTTTAGGTTAAAATTTTAGTAGTTTCTCAGTAGCTGAGGCATGAAAATATAACTGAGGTCAGTCACGACCACAGTGTGCCTATGCATTGTGGGTTCGGCATGTGATGGGCGTTTTCTCCATGCACAAGAACCCGATTCAGGGAATGGGTCATTAACAAAAATATCACTCACTCTCTGGAAACATTATCCATACTGAACTCCCTGACTGATTTCTTCAATAAAAATCCAGAGGAAACAGGTTCAAGTCAAGTTAAATTCCACAAAATTTGTGAGCTGACCCTATACATTTTTCCCATGAGATAAGTGACCTTTCTTTGCCACTGTTCATAAACTCCAAATTTCTCCCCCACAGCAGCTGGCTCTTTGTAATAATCTGGAACTATTTTAATATTCAGATTACCTTCCCTCCGAGCCCTCTTTCAGTTCTTATTTGAATATCCTTTGTCACAGCTCCATAGTAGCATCCTTTTACAGCTGGAAACCAACATACTTGTTACTGAGCCAAACGTCAGTGAATAGAGATCTACCATTCCTTCCTCCAAAAGGTAGATCAAGCTGCGAAATATTTCCCTCCACCATGGGTGTAGACCCTGCCTCTAGTCATTTGTGACATGAATTATTCAGTATTTAATTCAAACACATTGCTAGTGCATGTTTTTTGCAAGTGAGCAGGAGTGCACTAACATTTTGCTAGCGCACAGGAGTCAGAAAACAGAAATCCAGGCTTCCTTGTAATACACTTTATCCACAGCATTCAGCATAAAACTTCATCTGCACTTTTACATGTTTACAATTAAAAAATGCACAATTTACTATACACACACATACACATACAAAAATAAACCGTGGGGTCTTTCCACTGGAAAATCCAACATAGACAAGACTGCCTCCAAAAATAATATAAATCAGATTCTCCTAAACCCCAAATCTTCATATGCTACCTCACTTTTTTGCAAAATGATGCATTTTGCTACAGTGCCCAGGAGGGTACCTCTCTGCAAAACGGAGGGTGTTATTCAAAGGAGATGCCTAAAGGCCTCACTATTTGGAGTTTGTATTGTCTTGTGGCTAAGTGAAATCAAACAATAGTACTGAAAGAAAAATAAAATAGAATCAGAAACTTTTTATTAACTCCCATGAGAATATGTTAGGGGAAGTGAGTGGAAGGAGGGTTGTTTTTCGTTCCAATATAATTAAATCTAAATGTAGCAAGTGACTCAAACTACAGCACTTTGCTGGAGCCCAAGAAAGGGAAAATGAAAGTTGTGGTAGACCACTATGCTTCTCCCCATCTAACCTGAGATCCAAAAGAAAAACAAACAGGCTGCATACAGTATCGTTGTCACTGTTTAAAAATATTAATTTTTGTGTTAAGGGCCAGAAAGTGAAATTTAAGACATAGGGAAACACGGATTTTGAATAGGACTTCCTTGCTACAAAATATTGATGTTGCTGGTTTCCCCTTCCTCAAAGAAAAAAGTCAACATTTGCATCTAATAAGCAAAACTTAAACATGTATGACGGAACTGAGAATCGATAGATGCGTACAACTGATGTTTAGTTCTATGGCACAACAGTATCATGACTGAAATTGTCATTATACAGGCATATAAGGTACAGTGAGTTGCATTTTGGCACAAATTGTTTTATTTGAAAATTACTGGAGCTGAATAATTTTTTTTACATGCAGCTTATCCTCTTCTATATTATAAACTTTGAATTGTAGAGCTAATACTGTTATTGCTTATGCATTAATTCATTGGGCACCCTACATTCCTACGAGTAAAGTGGTGATCTGTCTTAATTGTCATTCCTTGTGTTTTGGTAAAAACATGTCTTTTTCTTGTACAGTAAACTCAAATTATATGTCTCAGTACTATGACTGTAATATTTGAAACCAAGTTTCAATCTCCACTTTTGTAATGCATTTGCATTTTCTCATTCTATGTGTTTTAACCCAGAAGATACTTAATTAGACTAGGCCAGATGTGGTCATTTCTGAATGCCCATATAAACAGCAATATCTGAGCCGTAATCCTGCATGGCAGGGATGGAACTTCTGCAGCAGCTTTGTGTCTCTGGGTGTATTTATCCTGCAGCCCCTGTGTGTCTAAAACACACACGTTCACACCGCAAAAGCTAATTTGAGCTACCCAAGTTGCTGGTTTCGGTCAGTCCCCACAATATACCACCACACAATTTCTGCTGGAGAAGGGGGGCAGATACCCTCGTGGTGCAGGTGAGAAGGAGCCGCCAGGGGATAAGTGATGCCAGGGCAAACTGAGCTGGTGGTTTCATTGCCCGCTCGGGAATGTCTGTAGTACCCTTACGCCTCCGTACCCCTGCCTGTGGTACAGCAGCTAGCACCCTGCCTGACCTGCGCCTGGCTTTTGGGCTTTCGGCGGGAGGCATGAACGCACTTGCAGGGGTGTGGCAGAGGCTGAAACCATCATATCCAAGCTGTGACTCACAGCCAAATCTCCTTTCGGACACAGTGGTTTGCCTTTCAGGCTCCCTACGATGAGGGACTGTCAAGCAGGAGCGGGAGGAAAGGGGAGACCGTCTCTGTACCTACCGCGCTCCCCACGCAGAAAGCAGAAGGCCACACGTCGGTCCCGTTCACCACAGAAATGTTAGCTATGAAGCCTGGGAAGCCCAGCCATACACTTGACCTGAAGATCATACCTAAAGGGGGGAAAAAAAAAAAAGTATTAATGCTTTGAATCTGCTGGCGTGATTTGTGTCACATGCTTCTCCCCGGCCACATATTTCACATCGCAGCCCAGATTTTGTGCATCCACAGGAAGGCTATGGCTGCAGAGGAGCAGAGGAGGAACAACTGTGCTATTTAAATGTCAGTGTAATCACTCAGTGAAAGTAGCCCTGAGAGTCTGAAGCTGCTGGAACTTGAAATGTTATGTAGATTAAAATCCCACTTACTTCCAGATACTGTCACGCACTTCCCTAAAATAAATTGGGTAGCATTTAACAGATTGACGTAAACGAGTAACTAACTATTTACAATTTTACTGGCATATATTCATATGCTAATGTTCATTTCTCTATAATCTCACATTGAAGAAAAAAGTCATTTCCCACATATCGCTGTCTTCATTTTTACAAGCAGCTCTTTTCCTCTCTGTCACAGGACTGAACAAAGCAGGGCTTCAGAGTTAGGTGAGAACATTACCTGTTGTTTTAAATGAACTTATAGTTTGTTAGTCAGATTTTCTGGGTTTGCTTGAAATAGGCATTAAAGCGCCAACATATAGCAGAACAAACCCACCAGGTTTCCCTCCAAGAGAGAACAGTTTCCCACCAACCAAAATGAGTAATTCCAAGACAATGATGGAAAAATAGTTTGAGTTTGCCAGTGAAAGGGAGAAAAATAACTTTATCTATTGCTGGCCTCATCTGACTGAAAGGACTTTTTCCAGATGAATACACATACGTTCTTTCCATCTCTCTCTTTTTTTATTTCCCGCCCTAGTTTTTGTTTTAATATTGGTACTTATGACATACCGTAAGAGAACTTAACTAAGTATGAAAGGGGAAAAGACCTGAAATCCCACTCCCTCCCCAGGCAGCAAGAGAGACTTACTAAACAGCACTACTTCTGTTATCTAATGTGAGGGAAAAAATGTTATTGTGGAATAAAACTCATCCTGTATTTTTATAGCATGTGTCATGGTAATTTATACCTAATTTGGCAGTAAATGCCATAGATTGATGGGACAGATTTAGACACATTAGTTTCATTTTGACTGATGAGTTTTGTTTTATTCCCTGTTGTTTTATTCCTCCAGCCTATCAGCCAGGGGCCAGGCAGCAGGTTGCCCTTGATAAGGGAGCTTCGCTCGCATTTCAAAAGCCTGTGTCCAGCATGATGTGTGTACAGCTGCAATTGAAATTCATTTGCCGTGGACATGATGTGCTGAGAGAAGCGGCTGGCGCGTGAACAAGATGGTAAACTTCGTCTGAGGGCATTTAAAGACATATAGGAACTGTTTTCAAATGTAGTCCTAAGGATCAGCTAAGTGTTTGATGGTAGCTTTAGATTTAAATATGCTGCCTCACCTCCACTTTTATGCCTTCCTCTGAGAAGCAGTCACTGTTCTAGATTTTAATTTGTTTTAAAGCAGAGATTTTGGTGTAGATTTGTCAGGAGCTTTTCCTTATAAACTATAACTATTAAACAAGACCTTTCTCTCCCAAAGGCCCATCATTTTCTGACCTCACTTAGCCCAAATCTACCCGTGAATACATACAGGATGTTTCCCTCAGAAATCTCTGCTGTGCACTCACCAGCTCCATTGGCTATGGTACCTCAGAGCAACGAGACCCTGCTACAGCAAGGGTGAGGGACATCAAACTGGCGCTTACCTAAGCCACCAAGGATGTCACAAACAGAGATAAGGAGAAGGATGGTGGAAGAGGAGGAGGCTTTGGGCATCTTCCGCGGGCTCTGTCCCTTCTTCGGCAGGAGCTGCAGGATGGTCAGTAGCAGACTGACGGAGGCGCTGCCAATGCAAACTCCACAGAAGACTTCAGGCTGGAAGTTCATCACTAGCTGCGTAGCTGCATCCCGGTTCGGGCAGCAGTAGGTTTCTAACCTGGGAGAAGCCATGAAGCGTCCAGCTGGCGGAGAGGCCCCACGAGCAGAAGAAAACTGCTGCTGCTTCCCCAAGGCAGCGTGTGCTTTTTCTTCACCCTCCCCATTAGTCCTCGGTGGTGAGAATCACGCGATTGATGGATCATGTGCTGCTGCTGCTGCTAGAAGTAAATCCCCTAGAGCTGCCTTTCTCAGCCTCGCCTAGCAAGGAGATCAGATCCAAACAAGAAAACACAGTGTAATCTGAAACATGCCCCATGCTTGCTCAGAGCCATTGGCAACAGTTCACTCACATATTTCTGCTTGCGCAGTATGTGATACAGGAAGACTTAAACTCATCAGAGCATTGAAAATGGTTTAAAATAAATAAGGATGCAGATACCGAAGGAGAAGCATTGCATTTTAATTGTGTTTCTCTTTAGCCTCATCCCACACGGCACCCTTTAATTACTGCAAATTAATTGAAAAGATGAGTCCAGACACAAGCAGTTCCAGCCTTTACAGGGAGGAGCAGGACTATAAATCCACACCCTAACCCAAATCTCAATTGTAGTGATCAAAGCCACCCACCTCTGTAATTAAAATTAGAAACATGATATCCTATCTCTATAGAAAGAGATTACATTTAGGAAGACAATATTAACCTCATCCTATTTTAACCGCAAACACAAAAAGTCTTCTTTTTAGTCTGTACTGTCTGTGTTGGATCAGCTTGACATGGAAAATTCCAGGACTTTTGATTTCTCAATAATATTATTTTTTTTTATTTGGTAAGGCTTTAATATGAAAACAGGAATTTGGCCTGTAATATTTGTTTTTACTTTATAAGATAGACAGTATCTTTAAGTCAGGGGTCCTTTTAGACACAGCAGCAAATATTCACAATCATAAATACAAAAAGTAACTTTCCCTTCTCAGCTGAGTTTCAAATTCCCTGCATCAGCTCTCACCCTCTTCAGAAAACTTGTTTGTAGGAACATGTTCAGGAAATACAGGAGGGAGCATTGCCAACAGACTTAAAGTGAACTGAGTGTTAAATAACACAGTCATGGGTTTTATAATTAGTCCTTATGAGAACAAATGACCTAACATTTTCTTTCTTTTTTTCCAATGGCCCAGCTTATTTTTTTAGCAGAAATTATGAAGGCCTGATGAACGACAGTGGGATGTTTTGTATGCAGGGGTTATAAAACACAGAGGCTTCAGTCAGTAGAGAAAACAGCCGCCAGTCCTGAGTAAAATGGTACCTGCCGAGTTCTTCATTACACAAGACACCTTATACGCTTGATCCCAATGCGAGAAAAAAACCCACCAAGCTCATCAGCTGCTGACTGCTGGTGGGGGCTGTGCAGCCTCCCAGTGCAGGATGGCGGTGGCAGGGCTTGGGTGGCAGCTGGAGCCCAAGCTGGAGGCACATCATGCGTCCACCCACTGGTCCCCAGTGCCCTGCCCGGGCACCTGAAGAGCGAAATGTTAGCTTGCAGAGACAGACTCCTACACGCAAGTGTCCATACCTCAGCAAGGTGTCTGAACTCCTGTTATAGTCAATCAAGGTCTTAGGCAGCTAAGCTTAGAGTGTAGACTTAGCCTAGAAAGCTGTTCCTAAAATAAATGTACATGGTAAGCTGAGTAGGCTCCAGTGACTACAATGAGAACTTAGGCATACACATCATCAAAGAGTCTGACATGCAGGCAGCTGAGTTTGAAGCTGAATGTTTTCGCTGGGTGTTTTTGCTGCTTTCCAGCATAAAGAGATTTTCCTGCTCCATGGATGAGGACAGGTGAGTGACCTGGATGTTGCAATCCTATGTTTCTTACAACCATGTATACAAAAATATACTGGTGACAGCAAGGTTGCAAACCAGATTGTCCTGCTCCAGAAATACAAACTCGTTCTAGATAAAGGAGAATACCTATGCTCTGTCATCAGTACAAGGCTCTGTTGTCAGTACAAGGCTGGGACTCCTCAGGCTTCATTCCACCTCCACGAGAGCAATGGTGCACGGAGTAGCCACCTCTCTGTCAAGATGCCACATTGCAATCTGCCTGGCTACTAAAGAACAAAAATTATGATTCCACAGAGACAAATTATTCTTTAAAATAAAGCCATCATATACCACATACACGATGCAAATCCATATAAATTAAAATAGATTATGTTTGCTCTTACTTGAAGGTAAATTTATATTGCCTGGTTTATACTTAGAACAGCAAAACTTTTAGAGTATTAGACAGAAAGAGAAACTGTTGAAGAGAAGCCTTTCATCTCCACTATCAGTTTCTAAAATTGTTCCCCTCACTATTTCTGTTGCCATTTTCCTTCCTTCAAAAATTTGAAAAGCATGTCAAGGTGTTATCCTGATGGTTTGTTCTGGCTTACAGATAGGAATGTTTTGTGTGTTTTGTTTTTTCTGCTTATCATTTGTTTTCATTGATCCTGACTGCAATCTAGTTTGTCCACGTGGATTTACTATTTCATCATTTTAACTTTTCCCTCCCTTTTGTTCCGCCACTTTGAAACTACTTTCATTCCCCAATTGTAGTCTTATATTCTGGAGAATTTTTTTTAATCTTTCCCTGCTTTTCTCTCCACAGTTTTGCCAGCCACGCACCCTATTTTATTGCTTTACTTCTCTGAGTGGAGGACTGCTTTTTTAACCTCTTTTTCTGGGTCCCTTCCCTCCTACTCTCTCAGGATTTGATTACGCAGCTAGTTACAGAGGGAGCAAGTGATTTTTATTGGAAGCAAAGCGTATGACCTCTAGCATACCTAATACAAAAAGAAAACAGTATGACTCATGAGTGAATGGATACCTGCCATGATACAAGTAGATGTGTCTTTACATGTGGACATCTGAGGCTGAATGCGAGATGGATCTGCCAAACTAATGAGCCACCCAATATCTCAGCTGGTAAGATCTAGCTAGTCTCTGGCCCTCATTGCTGGGCTCAAAGTATAAAGAGTCAGAACAGTAAAAGAAATTCAAAGCTGGTTTGGCAGTCTTATACCTGAGATTAATTTGGCTTCTCATGATTATGAAAATAAGAGGATAAAAGCTGGGGACAAAGGCAAAGGAAACAGAAAAGTAATGAAATAAAGTAAGAGAAGAACTATTTTGCCTTGTAAAGGAGTGTTATTTAGTATCCAATAAAACTTACATTGTTCTACAGGTTCTAATTCCCTTCCCTCTGAAACTATTGACACAGTTCTCACTGCCACCACTGGTATGAAGCCCACAAATACTGTATGTCTTATTTCTGCAACAAGGCAGGATCTCAATTAAGCAAATGGTGTAGCTTGCAGACAACTATTAGCACACGTCCAAGAAACATTAAAAAAAAAAACCAACCACAACTGCAAATTGCAAATACCAATCAATCAAACTCACAGCGTAAGTACAACATTGCACAACACTGAAAATTCCAGTCCCGGTTTCGTACATTGGCAGTAGTGTGCTCAAGAATGAGAAAAATACTGTGCTCCTTGCAAGGAGAACAGGAATGCACTCCAGACACACAGCTTTTAGAAATACCTACTCACGCTCTCCTGGGACCCGGAACATAATGTTTCAGTCCAGTCCATGTTCATCATTAAGATGAAACGCTGGCTTGCCTGCTTCTAAGGGGAAGCAACCGGTTTACAAAAATATGACAGGCATGCATTTCTGCTGTTAAGGAGCGTGCTATAGCTTATGCTTGGGTGTGCAGTTACAGATAATTTAATCACCGTTTTAATTAAATCTGGGACTACAGCACTGGTTTACAAAGAAATAGGAAACGTATGGATATAGAGGCAGAGGAGAACTTATTTTGCTTCATGTGTACAGTTCAATGAGTCACTGTCTGATTTTACAGCTCCCAGTGAAGATCTTAGCTACCTTACAAATGTAAAAACTGTATTTTCTCAATGATTCATGATCTCATAGTCTTTTACAGATTCCCCGACATAAGATTTCCCAAACTGATGAAAGCTGTGTCTGTCTTCAAGCTAAATGGATGCAACAAAACCAGTTATGATCTCCCAAACAGATCCTGCAATATGTTCCTAAAGGCCTTAGTATACAAATCTTCCATAGGCTTAGCATGGTACTTCATTTTATCCACACAGACCTCCTGTAATTAGATTTACTTTGGAATAAACTGTATGTCCTTCCCCCTGTACTCGGCACTGGTGAGACACCACCGCGAGTACTGCGTTCAGTTTTGGGCACCTCACTACAAGAAGGACATTGAGGTGTTGGAGCGTGTCCAGAGAAGGTCTACAAAGCTGGTGAGGGGTCTGGAGGACAAGCCTTATGAGGAACAACTGAGGGAGCTGGGATTGTTTAGCCTGGAGAAGAAGAGGCTGAGGGGAGACCTTATCGCTCTCTACAACTACCTGAAAGGAGGGTGTAGAGAGGTGGGGGCTGACCTCTTCTCCCTGGTGACAAGTGATAGGACGAGATGAAATTGGTTCAAGTTATGTCAGGGGAGGTTTAGATTGGATATTAGGAAAAATTTTTTCACTGAAAGGGTTATTAAACATTGGAAAAGGCTGCCCAGGGAGGTGGTGGATTTGTGGTGGAGGTGTTTAAAAAAAGGGTAGATGTGGTACTTGGGGACATGGTTTAGAAGAGGTTTTGTCAGGGTAGGTTAGTTAATGGTTGGACTTGATGATCTTAAAGGTCCTTTCCATCCTCAGCAATTCTATGATTCTATGATTCTATAATTATCAGTACTAATTTTTAAAGCTAATTTTAAAGTGGTATTTCAGTTAATGCATAACTGAAATTATGGGGAATTTCACACCCTGTTATTTCTATTTCAAGTTTTCTTTAGGCAGGGATATTGGAACAATAGTCATACTCAAAGTGTAACATCTGTCATGATTATAACAGCTACAGACTCCATTAAAAAGAACTGTAAGAAAAACAAGGGTATCAATTCCCTTCCCTCACTGATTTGAATATAATTATAGAGTTGTAAATTATTAATTTACATTTAAGGATGGTGAACATTAATTTAAAAGGATGAGAATTAATGTATCTCCTTTGCATAAAACCAATAATGTTTGAGGAGTTCTTGTTTTCTTTAAGAATGAAAACATCGATACATGAAATGAGTGTGCATTTGAACAGCTCAATAATTGTGTGTATTTGACTGATGCAATCGTATTACCCATATTTTATTGACTTCTTATGTACCATCTCCAGGGAAATGTTACCCTACCTGACTTTTGTGAAGAAATGTACACAAATTAGTTATTAAAACTCTGCCTATTATGCATTTAAATTAGTGGATATTATTATATGGATGAAGTACAAATTAACTGAGTAGAAAAATGTATCTGTAAACTGGAGAAAACAATTCTTGCTTAGGGATTGAAAGAACAAAATCCACAATTCTCTATGCCAATGATGAGAATATTACAGTCTTTGAACCTGCATTAAGACAGATTTTGTGGCCACATTTCTGGACAAATTCCACCATTAATCATTGTCATCGCCATATTAGTTCACAGAAAAAAAAGATACCTCCCTTTCAGCATGCATGTAATAAAGAGACCTTGTCCTACACCTACACAGACTACATGAAACACAGTTTGCATAGGAACTGACTGATGAAAAAGACTGTGAAAAGAAAGAATATTATCCTCTCCACACACAGTGATATTGAAGATTGGATCTTAATGTTTGTAAGCATGTAGACAGTACCCTAGTCTACAAGATCTTGAATGTCTTTCCCGTCCTCAGTATCTTCCAAAGGTATCCTAGGCCCCCCAGTACTTCTGCATTCTATTTTAGATATTATATTAGTTGGTTCCCTCGGGAGAAATTAGGTGGGATATTATTATATCCTTGTTACAATTGTTAAGACTCTGGTATCTTGTTAGATTATATCTCCCACCACCAAGAAGTTATATTTTCAAAGCCCATTAGCACTAGAAAATTATATCATAAAACCTTTATTCCCAGGCCAGTCTATGTAACCAAATCAAAATATATTACAGCACTAATTTCACAGCTCTTACAATGCAAGAACTCTCCAAGGCTCTGTTAATTAAATGGCTAAAAATGTCAGTGTGCCGTGGTCTTGTTGAACGCTGTAACCAAGTATCAAAGGGAATTCTGAGAAAGTGTGCTGTCCAGGTCCAGACCACAGAGACCAGCCAATGCTCCCCTTTGAAATGCCATGAGCATCACAGGGTTTCTTTCCTCTTCTGTGGCTGCACGGCCAGCACCCAGTCCTGCAGCATCTTGGGACTGGATGAAGGAAAGTTGCAACCTTCTGCTCCACAAATTTTTGTCTGGTAGTTTCTGAAATGAGCAGAAAGCTCAGAAGCATGGCTTAGCTGTCTCAGGGAATCAAGAGGAAAGGCAGTAATAACAGCGGAAACATTGTAGTGCAGGAAGGGTTTAAGATCCACTCTTTTGACTTCTCTGTTCTTCAGGACTGAAGATCAGAGGACTCATTGTCAGAGGTGGATCTTGCAGTCCAGGGTGGACAAAGCAATAAGACTAACTCCTCAGTATCCAAAGTACTTTACTAGATATACCCTTCAGGAGAGCAATACAGCTACACTACCCATTTATATTATATCTTGGATACCTCAGCTACTTCCCTTAGTCAACTTCCCGGGAGCATGACTAAAAGGAAATTGTTTGCTCCTAAAACTGCTTCGGAAAATGCAGTGTTCTGAAAGAAACCCTCTTAATACTTCATAATTCAGACTTTCAAAAGAAATTAACCTTTGGGGTTGTAATAGGATCTATGTTTTCACAGAAGATGGGCAATAACCCCTCCACCCCCCGCCCCTGAAGCTGTTTCCACAGGATGTTACTGACAATGCCCCACTGACATAAGTACGCTTTACACAAAATTCAGGCTAATGAAGCAGTAGGTACTGCTTCACAGCCTTATCCTTTCTAAATCCAACACAAGCCAGGAAAAGCTAATCTGAATGTTGGCACTTTTTCTCATTTGTATGGCTCGGTAGGATTACCTTAAACGTCCCATCAACTGCTAACTGTTCTGCCTTGGTCTCCTGAGAGAGGAGACTACATCTATACCTTTAGTATAAAGGGGCATAGCAGTCTATGGGGCATGCACAGAAAGAACTTCTGCCCCCCTGGACTCTTGGACATGCTCAAGCCAGCCTTATATCAGCCCTAATATCACCAAATTCATGTAATGTCACAGGTCTGGCACTGCTGGATGATAGCCTTTCGTGTATACCTGATGCTGTGGGGCAAACTGCTATAGCACTGCAAAAAAAAACCCCAAAAAACATTTACGGCATGCTGCATGCATGCTCAGATGGATCCTCACAGGATGCTACATCCTATGACTTCCACCTGGACACGGTTCATGTTCTGTGTAACCAAGCTGAGAGTAGAAAGGTTATTTGTAATGAAGGAATTATGTCTATTTATAGAATGCACTGAAAGATTTATTTACACATTGCTGATAGGCAGAAAAAAAAAAGAAGGTTTGTTTAGGGTTAGCTAGCAAATGAAGACAAAGTCCAAGTGAAAAATACCAGATTACAAGGCTTTTGTCTGCTCTCATCATACTCTGGCCTCTTGCTATTTATCTACCCTTTTAAAAGCCTTCACAGCACTCTCTGCAAAAAGAGCATTTGAAACCCACCCTTTGGCATTTTCCCTGATCACCCCTGCTCCACTGATCATCTTCATCAAGTACAGAATTTAGATGTAACATGCTGTGATACCAGAGTTTAAATGCATTAAAGACTGTTGTCAGCCTCTGAGGCTATGTCCCTCACGTAATTAAAACGGGCCAGTGCCTGGGTTTTGGCACATAAGGGCAAGTGGCACAGCACAGTTTGTGTAGAGAATGTTATCATGTAAGGTATGTTATGAAAGAAGAGGGACAGTGAAAAACACTTCCTAATGTACCACGATCAGAAATGTAGCAGCAAGAATAAATATTAGAAATGATGCTTCACTGAAGTGATGAAACTTCATGATGCAAAAAAAAAAAAAATCCCAGGTTAATGAAGTTGCAACACACATACATATGACCAAATATAGCTATATGTGCATATACTGCTGAACTCTATTCCACAACTAAAAGAGGGTAGCTTAATCCATACTGCCTTGCAGCAACAGCCACTGGCCCACGCTACCCCCAAGCTGTGCCCAAGCATTGCCTAGTTAGCCTGCTGACAATGAAGCAGTATGGAGTATCATGTACCGGTGCTTCAACCTGTGTGCTCTCACTCTGCTTTTCCATTTCTTTGTAAAGTGGTAGTCTGAGATGTTGTAATACAATTTGACAAAGGGCCCTAACGCAGGAACTGGGAAAGGAACAGGTATACAGATACCGGAGGGACTATGGCCCAAGGCATGACTTAACTTGTACCTGAATTTGGCTACGAACGGAAAACCCCATCCCCAGGGAGAGCTGGTTACCTATTCACCTCCTCTTGTTAGGTTGTATGCTGTCTTCTGACTCTGAAACCACATAAGGAGCTGCTATTGCCCTTTTCTTTGACTTTCAATCTTGTTATCATGCAAAATCACGAAAACTATACATCCTCAAGTGGGCTACGGATTACAGGAGTCTGTGTTGGACTCATTTCCTTTTCCTCTGTCTACAGGTCTAATAGGTCTCAAGATCTGTGCCGAGAGTATTAGTGTTAGTAAATCATGGGCTTTTTTCTCTTGGTCACTTGCAGCCGCACTTTGTTCCATAAGCGAGTGCTCTCAGAAAATTGCTCACAAAGCACATGTGATACTGTGACAATATGTAAGAATTGAACAAAGTTTCAATCAAAAACTTCATGGGGATAGAAATACTGGAGTTTCATATGAAATGCTATTCTTTCACAAATTTCAGCTTTACAAAAAGCCCTAGGTAAAGAACACAAAAGCTTTTTTTTTTTTTTATTTGGTTCTAAGGAACTGAAGAAGTCAACATATATTTGAGTGTTTATCTGAAAGGATGAGAACTTCTAAGGGTTTCTCCAGTGCTAATTATGTGCTGATGAAGCCTTATTTGCAATGCAGGAGAAACAGGACACACTTGGGAAAGGTGTTTACAGTGCCTAAATCACACAGGAGACATCCAGCTGGAGTTTTTTAACATGTTATTTTTCATTCTGGGAAAATGGATAATTTGTTGAAATCAAAGTGTTTTGTAGAAGAGCATGATTATTCTGAATCCATCAGAAGAAACATGGCAGATTTCCAAAGTAAACCCTCCTGGTTCCCAGCCATCCCAGGATGTCTGTCTCTTGGGCTGCTACCCAACCTGTTTCTCCAGGTTCTCAGGACTTTCAGACTCCACAATAAACTGTCAGCAGTTGCCAACCTTAAATTACTGGATCAAAAAATCCATCCACTTCTGCTACAGGAACTTCTTATCGCTATTTCAGTTGTTTTGGTCTTTGTGATGGTTATTTTCAAAGACACAAGAGTTTCAAACAGGAAGGAGCTGGAAAGCCACTGTGCATCTAGTGGCTATGATATAATTGCCATGGCTGAATCGTGGTGGGACGAGTCACACAACTGGAGCACTGCACTCGATGGCTAGAAACTGTTCAGAAGGTACAGGCATGGAAGAAAGAGTGGGGGTGGGGTGTGGGGTGGGTGCCCTCTATGTAAAAAGATGGAGTTGAAAAATAGTGATGAACAGGTTGAGACCTTATGGAAAAAATTAGGGGCCAAGCGAACAAAGGAAACCTTGTGTTTGGTGTTTACTGCAGGCTGCCCAACCAAAGGGAGCCTGTTGATGAAGTGTTCTTACTTCAGCTACAGGAAGCATCGTGGTCCCAGGCTCTGATCCTGCTGGGGCACTTCAATCACCCTGACACCTGCTGGAAAAGCAGCACGGCAAGCTATAAGCAGTCCAGGAGATTCTTGAAGAGCATCGAGGATCATTTCTTAATCCAAGTGATATACAGCCCAACCAGAGGAGAAGCACCACTGGACCTGTTGCTCACCAACATGGATGAACTAACTAGAGATGCCAAGATTGCTGACAGCCTGGGCTGCAGTGATCATGCCCTGATGGAATTCACAATCTTGAGGGATATAGGCCAGGTGAAGAGTAGAGTCAGGACCTTGAATTTTAGCAGCGCAAGCTTTCAATTGTTTAAGGAATTAGTGGATGGCATCCCCTGGGAAACTGCCCTCAGGGAAAAAAAAGGAGCTGAACAGAGCTGGCAGCTCTTTAAGGACATTCTTAGAGTGCAAGAGCTCTTGATTCCCATGTCTAAGAAATCAAGCAAAGAAGGCAGGAGACCAGCATAGTTCAGTAATGAACTTCTGGTCAAACTAAAGTGTAAGAAGAAAACGCACAGGTAGTGGAACCAGGGACATGTATCCTGGGAAGAATATAGGGACACTGCCTGGATGTGTAGGGATGGGATGAGGAAAGCTAACACACAGCTGGAGCTGAATTTGGGAACGGATGCAAAGAATAAGGATGGCTTCTACAGGTACGTTGGCTAAAAAAGGAAGATTAAAGAAAATGTACCTCCCTGACAAAGGAGACAGAACTGGTGACAACTGTACCAGACTGAGGGACTCAACAAGGTTTTTTGCCTGAGTTTTCAATGGTAGTCTCTCTTCCCACATCTCTCAAGCCTCTGAACCTCAAAGCAGGGACTGGGGGAATAAAGTCCCTCGCATTGTAGCAGAAGATCAGGTTTGAGACCACCTGTGGAACCTGAACATACAGAAGTTCATGGGACTTGAGATGCATTCATTGAGATGAATTCGCTGATGTAGTTGCCAAGCCAATCTCAAACACATTTGAAAAGTCATAGCAGTCAGGCGAAGTTCCCAGTGACTGGAAAAAGGAAAACATCATGCCCATTTTTAAATAGGGTAAAAAGGAGGACCCTGGGAACTACTGACCAGTCAGCCTCACCTCCGTGCCCAGTAAGATCATGGAACAGAACCTCCTGGAAGACATCTCAAAACATATAGAAGACAGGGAGATGACTATGGACAGCCAACATGGCTTCACCAAGTTGTGCCTGACTAACCTGGTGGCCTTCTACAATGGAGTGACCACATCAGTGAACAATGGAAGAACTATGGATATCATTTACCTGGACTTCTGTAAGGCCTTTGACGTGGTCCCCCACAACGTTCTTGCCTCTAAATTGGAAATATATGGCTTTGGTGGATGGACTATTAGATGGATAAGGAACTGGCTGTATGGCTGCATCCAAAGAGTTATAGTCAATGGCTCAATGTCCAAGTGGAAACCCATAACAAGCAGTATCCCTCAAGGGTCCATACTGGGACCAATGCTTTTTAATATCTTCACCAGTGACACAGACAGTGGGATCGAGTGTACCCTCAGCAAGTTGCAGATGACACCAAGCTGGGTGGCACAGTTGATTCACTTGAGGGAAGGGATGCCATCCAGAGGGATCTTGACAGGCTTGAGGAGTGGGCCCGTGTGAACGTCATGAAGTTCAACAAGGCCAACTGGAATGTCCTGCACAAAGACTCAAGGATGAATGGATTGAGAGCAGCCCTGTGGAGAAGGACTTGAGGGTATTAGTGGATGAAAAATTGGACATGAGCTGGCAATGTGCACTTGCAGCCCAGAAGGCCAACCGTATCCTGGACTGCATAAAAAGATTGGCCAGCAGGTGGAAGGAGGTGATTTTCCCCGTCTACTCCACTCTCATGAGACCTCACCTGAAAAAACCTTGAGAGGTTTTTTCTCATTGAGACCTCACCGCATCCAGTTCTGGGGCCTCCAGCACAAGAAAGCCATGGACCTGTTGGAGTGGGTCCAGAGGAGGGCCACAAAAATGATCAGAGGGCTGGAGCACCTCTCCTCTGAAGAAAGGCTGAGAGAGTTGGGGTTGTTCAGCCTGGAGAAGAGAAGCCTCTGGGGAGACGTTATTGTGGCCTTTCAATATAGAAAGGGGGCTTATAAGAAGGATGGAAAGAGACTGTAGCGATAGGACAAGGGGCAACAGTTTTAAACTGAAAGAGGGTAGATATAGATTGGACATAAGGAAGAAATTATTTACAATAATGGTGGTGAGACACTGGAACAGGTTGTCCAGCGAAGTTTTGGATGCCCCATCATTGGAAGTGTTCAAGGTCAGGTGGGACAGGGCTTTGAGCAACTTGATCTAGTGAAAGATGTCCCTGCCCATGGCAGGGGGGTGGACTACATGATCTTTAGAGGTCTCTTCGAATCCAAACCATTCTGTGATTAAATGATTCACTTGCTTCGGCAAATGTGCCATAAACACTATGTAGGATTAACTTTTGCTCCACATACAATACATGCATACATACCTGACAGATTTTCAGAAGATTGCTGTGCCAGTGGAACTGAGGTCTCTGGGAATAAGATATGCAAGTCCATAACTCATATCTTGTAATTAATTTTCATCCTGGATTCTCGCAGTATTCTCACTGGATTCACAGTATTCTCACAAAACCCTACCCTTCAGAAAAGGATTTTTTGAATCCTTTTGTCTTGACTGTAGAGATCACACTTGTCCTGGTTGCGGCAGGGATGGGGTTAATTTCCCCCAGGAGCCGGCAGGGGGCGGGTATTCCCACCCAGGCGGGTGACCCATGCCTGGGCTATAAGAGGCGCTAGCCAGGGCGGGGACAGCGGTTGCCACTTGGGGGTGGGCTGTGGTGTTTTGCGCCTGGTTGGTGCACTGCACGGCAGTACTGTAATTGTGTCTTCATATCCCTTTATTGGTGTTATTGTTTTGTTTACATCTTCCCTTTTGCGGTTCTGTTAAATTGCACTATTTTAACTCACGAGTTTTGCCTTTTTCTGTCAATTTTTCCCACGGCTGTGGGAGTGGAGCGAGCGGCTGCGTGGTTCTTTGTTGCCGGCTGAGGCCAAACCACGGCAACGCTATACACACGTTTCCGTCTATCAACATTTCTTCCACCGCTGGTGATTAAAATGGTATTTCTTTAGCAACTATGGCAGCGTATTACATAGAAGCTGTGTTGGTACAATTACCAAATAGCTAGGTCATTTTGGCAAACGCCCCTGAGGACACGTGTGAGTCTGCTCTGCCTCTTTGCCGGAGGTTGCAACCCCTGTAACTGAGCTGACAGAGCAGAATGTGTGCCATGGATCAGCTGCTCCATTTCATAGCACAGCATTTTAACTTAAATCGTCGATGAACTACGCGTGCCCCAGGGCATCTATTTTTTATTTCAAATGGCTGAGGCAGAGGCACTTTTGTCTTTTCACCAAATTGTCCTGTTTGGTGTTACCTCCAGGAAAGGAGTGGTAACAAACAGTGGGAGGTTGTAAAGGTTTAACTCACCTCAGTTCTTTACTCTGCGACTGTGAGTCAGAAGCTTCTACTTTTTTCAAATTTCTCAGCTGTTGGGGGGAGGGAAAAAAAAAAAAAAAGGCCAGCTGGCATTGCAAGGTCCAGCACAATGAATACTCTCAAGACCGAGGGTAAAACACCCCAATCTAGGGTCATCCTGCGGGTAACCTGCGCAATTCAATGCAGAGTGTCTTACGGAAAAGAGATGTGGCATACAGCCACAAAGGTGAAACAGGCTGTGCCTTGACAGCATATGGTGCCTGATACTGTTTAAACAAAATAGTGGCATAAAGGAATTTATTCACAGTTTTGGTAGTCCCAGTGACTAAGTAGGGAACAGGTATGCCATCTGTGCAACTGAAAGAACGAAGGACGAGTAAATTCTGTAGAACAAAATTTCACTTGAAATTGTTAATTAAGCTTCAAGTACCAAGAGAGATGAAGTAGCGTGGAAGATGCCTGGTTTACTGCAGAAAGTTTTTGTTGTTACAGGGCAGGGACTCGCAAACTGAATTTGTGGGAATAACCCCTTAATAAAGTTCGATAGTTCCTTTTGCGTGGCAGGAGGAGGCATTGGGTAACTTTTGTGTATCACTGTAAAGTATCTTTCATTATATTAATGGCACGTTATTACAGAAGGGAACACCTCTTATACCACACTGGTCATAGCGGCATCATTCTCTATCCTTAGTGTGAAAAAGTCTGTTACTTCCTTTGATACATTTATGGCACCGTGATGTATCTTGCATTTCCAGCTTCTATTGCCAACTTCTGTATACTCAATGTCTGGCAAGTGAAACAAGATGTAAGGGAGAAAACTGAAGATCTGATCACTGAGGCTTTTGTTAGACAAATACAGTGATCATTAGTTTTCTTATCACACAACAGAAAAGTAATATTTTAGAATACATTTATTGAATCCTTTGTTCTTTATGACTATCTGAAACCTTATGAAGGCTGGCAGAAGCTGCAGAAATTCAAGCAATAAAAGTATCACAATATTTTAAGAAGAGCACGAGTACAAGTCTCCAGCTGGGTTTTGAACAAACTTCAAATCCCACAGAGAGTGAGGATATAAAAGATGTGAAAAGAAATTTGACCGATATGACAAAAGAGAGTTCCTGTCCTGCTTTGGCTTGTCAAACTTACATGTATGAGGAACTTCACATAGTGGTCTCTTAGTTTTCCATTGGTAACATTAAAGGAGAAAAGGCAAAAAAAAAAAAAAAAAAGATGTCATTCAAAATAAAGAAGTCTGATTTCTGAACTGTCAGCCACAGGTTGAGGATCTGCTTGACGACTGTGTCAGACCATCAGGCTCTAAGCAAGCATTAGCTAGAAAATTGTTCTTTACTGAGGTCTCTCTTAATTGGGAATGTGAAAGCTTTCAGATATTCTTTCTTTAGGCAACTGCTTTCCTGAGAGCTACATGTCCACATTGTCCACTGATGTAATTATAGTAGCTTAGTTTGACAGTTTTCACTTGGCTTCCTTAACATAGATGCCAGTCCCTGGTTCTAGATATTCCAGTTTTAAAATCTGTATTCAGGTTTTTGCATCATTCTTCAATACGGGATTTATAAGACCAAATCAAAAAGCCAGACCAGTAATGCAAATCTTCAATTTCTTATGGACAACAAAAAGTTCAAGATGAAGAATGAATGTTTGGCAGTTGAAAAAAGAGGGGACATTTTTGGAAGTATAATTTGCTCTTCTCATTAATGATGTAAGCTATTTTATTTTTGTTTCATTTCAACATGCACACTTGGGGATACACTAACGTTCAAACTGTTATTCTGGATCTTTCTTTTATTATCGTGCTTGCAAACAACAACCTTGTATACTGCAGCTCTTTAAAACTTCCAGCTATAAGTTATCGAGCATACATTGCTGTGTTGACAACTTGATATGTCTTATGCAAACATAACTGAAGATTTTGTCTCAGATTCCAAGAACAACTGGAGACAGGACATGGACAAAACTATTTATATTTCCCTTTCTCTGTGCGCTTTTTTATTTTTTAATTATTTGTCTTACAACTAGCACTTGTCTACACGATAGAAAAGAATTGGAGAAGAAATCTGACTGAGGATTTGCAAGTCATTAGAGCCTTAAAAAACTTGATGCAATACATAGGTTTGGTATAAAGTTTGAATTTAGCAGGATTCTCATACAAGTATGTGTAAGTTTGGGTGCCCCCTCCATGGTCCTGTCTGTCCCTTAATCATGAGAGAACAAAACTCATCCTCAGCAAATACTTTTCTCTTACCTCTCTGTGTCCTCCAATCTGCTGCTGGGATTGATGACCTCAGATGCTCTCGTTTCTGAAACAAAGTTTTCTTTGGGTATTAAAGAAACGTACTGTAGGTAAGGTTGAAAACATTGTAGAAACAAACTGCTTTAGTGCAAGGCAGGAGGGTTTTCCGAGGAATAAACCAGCTGAAACAGGAGTTAGAGGGTCAGAACGGCACAATGGCTACTTTCAGAAGCAAAATATGTGAACTTTCACTTGCAACACCTTGAAATCCCACTGCATATACTAGACACCTCCATGAGACAATTTGTCACACATGGGAGTACCTTGAGGTGAATTAGTGCTTTAGAAACTAAAATACAGATTTCCCTGTGTCTTGGAGCAAGCAGTACTTCACCTGCGTGCTAGTGAAGAGCAAAGGAGGACTGTGCGCTGGTACTCAGGTACTCCAGGCCAAATCAGGTCCCGATTTAAGCCACTGAGACCTCCTGTAAAGCCACGCAATTAAAACTGGGAGAATGAAGTCCAGCAAGAAATAAGCATTTCACTCCCAGCCCCACCACTAACTCAGTGAAGATATCAGGCAACCCCAAACCCTGCATTTTTTCCCCCGTCCATAAAATAAGATTTGCCTCAAGATCAGCATTTCTACTCCCGCCTCACGCTCCTCTGTCAAACTTTTTTTGTCGGCCTTTGTGCCGCTGAACCTACGCCTGGGACTGTCTGTGCCACCAAATCGCTTTCCATTTGGCTTCTTTTACTGTGGGCTTCACCTGCCTTTACCACCGCTCCCTCCCGCCGTTAAGCCCGGCCCGACCCGGCCGGGCTTCTGACCCCCGAGGTCTCCTCGCCCC
>NW_009648543.1:1798320-1802758 GCF_000708025.1 Charadrius vociferus | reverse complement strand
GGGCGCCGTCAGCCTGGCGGCTGCGACCTGCTGCTTCGGGGGTTCCCCGTTAAAAACCCGGCGCGGTCGGTGCGGGCGCTGGCGAGTGGCCGGGGCACCCCGGGACCCTCTGCCGTGCCCTTCCCTCCCTCCCTTCCTCCCTCCGGACTCCCGGCGCAGAAGGCTATGGAGACTCAAACTCCCGGCTCTGAGGCTGTTGGCTTCGGTGATGGTGCACTTGCGAATTCAAAATAATTAGGGTGACCTTTTGTGGCTCCCACCTCCTTTAAACAAAAGGTCTCGTCCATAGTGACCAAATCCCTGCTCCCAAGGCGGGGGGAGGGGGAGGCTCCTGAGTATATATGCAGTTTCTGGTTGCCTTATTGCTTTTTTTGTGTGTCCTTGTGTACTCACAGCTCTAATCTCAGTGTATTGGACATGAGTTAAAGAAATGCATCGCGTTTTCCAGAAAATGTTTTCCGTCTGGGTGTGTTTTGACTTAAGAACCCCCATCCCCAATAATTGTTGGGTTTTGCTGTTAAGACAGCTTTCTTGTTGCACGGTGAAAATGCATTAAATCGATCTACATGTAGTTGGGAAAAAAGTCTACATTAGCAAGGCACACTTTTTTCTCAAGATCTGTAGGAAAGAGATGTATGCTTTGTCTACAGGTCCTGTGGATTCTGCCTGTTCCCATTTTAAAGTGCACAGAGAGTGTCAGAGGTCAACGAGTCTTGTTTTATGCACAGCAAAAATTCTTCTAATCTTATTTTTCAATTGGTTTCATTGTGAGTTGTCCAGTTGGTTCCCTTCTCCCACCCTTGAAACAACTGCATTACGGACTTTCCAAGTTAAGACTTTTGAAACCATCTCTTTCTAGATCTCTTCCCTGCTCAAGGAACAACAGTCAGTGTCAGATGTATATGCTGAAAAATGACTGCGCATCTGTTGGCCTCTTACCAGTGCCCTGAATTACAGACTTATCAAACCTGGGGTTTGAGGAAAGGAGAAAAGAGCTACTTACTATGTATCTACTAGCTATCAATTGCCAAATCAAATAATTCCACCTTTCTGGTAATGGCTAATAAGTGGTACTTATTCATAACGTTACCTAGGTATTAACTAACAGGCTTAAGTATTTGTGGCATGAGGATGTGGCTGTGGTATGTGGAGAGAAGTGTCTGGGAATGGGAACCTTGTAAACTGGGTCTGTTGCAAAGGAACAATTAAGTGGAACCACAGCATTGATACCTCTTGAAACTGTGCTGCTATGTGGAAGAGAAATATGGGTCAATCAGTGCTGACCTAGGAAGAAGAGATGGTCTGGATCCTTGAGGCTAAGTTTTGGAGTGCATTTTCATTCGCAATTGTTGGATGCAAGTTTAAAGAACTAGTTTTGAAACCAGGGACTAGAGCTCATGTCCCCAGGACTCCAGTTCTTTACCTGCAAAATCTTCCTTTTGGTTTGGTCCGCCAACCTTGGTGTTGGGGTTTGGTTGTTTGTTTTTTTTTCTGTACTGCTTCTAGTGGTGGAAAGCTATAGGGAAGAATAATTTAGTACCAGCTAGTTAAAACAGGCCCTCCTTGCAGCAGGAGATGTAAAGTTTGTCTCTTCTCAGCTGAAGTCAGCCCTGAACTCAAGTTACCCTCTTCCAGAGTGCACGTGGGGATCACTGGGCTGCCACAGAAGAGGGGATGCTGCTTCACCTGCACTTCTCCTCTCCCTGGGGCTTGTGCCATCCCTTCTCAGGTAGGCTGGTGGCTGGTCAGTGGGGAATCCAAGAAAAGCCACTGGACCGAATCCTTTGGGATACATGTGGGAAAAACTCCTGGTTTTGTGGATTCAAACTGTGCTTAAGTGTGAGCTGGCTGTGGAGCTCTGTCTCACTCTACTCCAGGGCTGTTCTGGGGAAGTGAGGATGGATGACGCCAAGTGCCGCTTTTTAAGGAGAGGAATGTGACAAGGTGTGAATGGAGTCTCAGATAGCAGCTGCTTAAGGAGGATTTCTAAAGTTCTGCCTGTCTCCTTGCTTACCGCTGCCTTGAAAGTAAGATCAACCTTTGAAGAAATTTGCACCTTTATGTAAATGCTGGGAAGTCTGTGGTGAAAATATTTCCTGGTTTCCTTAACTACCTTAACTGTCTGAAGAACAGTATCAGAAAATACTGTAGTTGAAAAATTAGTGAGCAAGTGTATGTTGTTAATTTTGCAGCACCTTCTGTGTAGCACACCTCTTGGGCTTTAGTTTCTCTGGTTGTGTGGCTATTTCACTTGCTGACAGGACGGGAATTTTGTTATAGCAGATACCATAGGGGGAGTCTAAGGTGAGAAGAGCTGCAAACGCTATTTGGGAATTTAATAGCTGGAAATCTAGTCAATTAAAACAAGCGTGTCCTCTGATCCACCAGACGACCAATAATCAGGGAGGGGAAGGCATGCTAAAGAGGAGAAAACATTTCCAGCCTCAGCAGGGGGATAAGCGTGTGCTCAGCCGCTGGAATGTCGGAGGGACATTCAAGCGTTTTGCCTGGGGAGAGGTCAACCCGCAGCCAGGCTGCTGGTGCCCGGTGCTGGGCCCTGGTATTGCGGGGCGACCAGGCTTCCCCATTTCATAATACCGTTTCTCTCTGTAACTGAAGTAAGACTTGGAGAAATAGTCCTGAACCAGGTAGGTAAAATACCAAGTTCACCTGCCAGGCACAAGCCTTTTTATTTATTTTTTTTTTGCCCTTACCTTTTTTATTGTTGCTGCATTAGGCACAGAGAAAAACGGTGCATGATACAGCTTGCTCAATCTTTAAACATAGCTGGTCTTCCAAACCTTGCCCCACCCACGTGCAAGTGGTGTTGATAGTATTTAAGAGAAAAGTCTTTTAGTGTTGTCGTTGTGTTGCTTACTATTGTTTTTGTAATGTCCCTTTAAAAAATGCTTTACATTTTTTCTGATCTCTGCATGTGTATATGATAACATTCCAAAAAAATTGCCCAAAGGCAGCTTGTTCTTGCCTAATTTGACATCTTGAGAGAAAGGACTTGCTTTTTATAGCAACATGTCATTTCACCTTCTGTTGAAATACACAACTTTGAGAACTTTAATTAGAAGTCTCACAAGCCTCAGTTTGTTTTTTCCTCTTTTTAAAGAAACAAACTCTGAAGAGGGAGATCTTATGGGAAATAATGAAAATGAAAAGTTGAGGTGCTCAACTGTGAATCTTGTGAAAATCTCCCAGAGCTGCATTATCTTGATTACTTTTACTTTAAAATGACTCTTATCTGAGATGCTCAACTTGTAGTGTCAGTCACAGCATTGATTGTGGGTGATGGATAGAAAGTCATTTCACTCCTGTACTAACAAATATCTGTAGGAACTCTGAAGTTGTTTTGCAGTCAATGTTATCCTTATTACATTGATAAATACAAAAACTTTATAGTTTATGCATTTCAGAAAAGATTGATGTATCGTTTAAATAAATTCCTCCTTAGTATCAGCTTTACAAGGGCCTACAGCCATACCTCCTCAAGCTATGATCTCATTGCAGGCTAATCAAGGCTGGGCTTGGCTGGTATTTCGGCAAGATTTCCAAGTGAAACCTGGACTGTTGCAAGAAGTTGTGTTGTTGATTTAGTAGATAGAGTTCTTGTCTCCTGAATCAGTGCTGAATTCATGCCCCAGCTGGAGGTGCTGTCTTTTGAGAAGCAGCAGTATCAGACAGACTAGATAGACTCCAAACCTTTGCTTCTTTCTCTTTATTCCATTGTGCTTCCCAGATGTGCTCCTGTCTGTGGTTAAGTGTGAATTGTAATTTGTTTAACCTAATAATTATTTAAATTGTATAGAGGAATGCTTCTCTGTTAATTGGCTGCAGGACTTCTCCATGTGACTTGTATCAATTTATTATTTCAGTAGTAAGTGAAGTGATTGCTGTTTTCATTTAAGTAATTCGTTATCCTTTGGCCTTAAACATATAACTAAAAGCTATTAACTTGCATTGCTATACTGCAACAATATTTAGAGGGGGAAAAAAAAAGCCTTAATGGTGCTGTATATGAATGAATCGATGTTTTCAAAAAAAAATCAGTTGCCTCCCTCAAGTTAGGTGTTTGAGGTGAGCTGCATTGCTTGTAGACATTAACAATTCTTAAACTTGGCCGTGAAGCTTGATGTCTAGAAAACTGGGAAATTACTGACAACTTCAATGTAAATGCAGTCATTTGTGTAAACACTTAGGAGCCATTGTACTCTAATCTAGGTCTCTGCATCCTGACAAATTTCATTCACTTCCTTCAGTTCTAGAAAGATAATACATGAAGGAGTATTCGTTCTATTTTGTATTCTATCCATATTCTCTTGGTCATCAAAAACAAGGAGCAAAATTACTGAGCTGTACAGGCCATAACATGAAGATGTATATTAACCAGCAATTTAAAAAGGATGTATCAAATATTCCATATTTCTTT
>NW_009648543.1:1788389-1798292 GCF_000708025.1 Charadrius vociferus | reverse complement strand
GGTTTATTTGGGAATGATTGGTCTGAGTAGAACCTTTTCTTTGTGCTGTTAAATTTGATAGTTTAGAAATTTTAGGAAATGTTAGTATATTAGAATCAATGTTTTTAGGATTAAAATAGTATCATGTAGCTATTTATCTTTTTTCCTTGTCAAATATGTTAAAAGTTGGTTTTTTTTTTTTTTCAGTGCTATAGAAAGTGTTTTGAGTGGTAGTTACCTTTGTGTGTGGTTGCTAGATCCGAGGTCTCCATTATCGGTTTTAGAGGGAAATTGTTTTGCTTTGATGCAAGAAGGTGTTATTTCTTTTTACTTTGGTAAGCTGATTCATGAAGGGAATACTCTCAATTTTAGCATTTTAATTGCTGTTAAATGAACTCTTTATTATGACTGTTAATTTACTGGCAGAATGGAGCCCACCACACTCATGTGGTGTAAATGGTCTGGTTGTGGAAGTCTGAAGCTTGAAAGAGGGATTTTTTTTTTATTTTTTTTTTTTACAAGAGCATTTACAGTTGAAATGCTACCAGTATTGCAAATTGCATTTTAAAGCTATCTTGGATATTACTACAGGTGATCCACAAACTGCATAGGGAGTTGAAATGAGAGGATGGGTTAAAAGGCTTGTGTCTTGAGAAGTTTCAAGTCAGTTGAGTTATATGCTTAGAGGTCAACAGTATGAGTGCAATTTAAGAAACAGTGTGTGTGCACTTGCAGTCCTGAAACTTCAGTTATCCTTTGTGCACTTCGCGCTACATTTCGGGACAAAAGTCTTCATAAGAAGGAGTCAGAATGCTGTGTTTACAATCAAAACTAAGAAACTTCCTCACAATAAGCAAACTTTTAACTTTTGGAAATACTGGTTGCTTCCAAATTGCTTGTTTTTTCTCTCCTCTGCATTTCCTCCTTCTAGCTACTTAGGTAAAAGCTTTCAAATCTATCATCATTTTTTAGTTTAAAACAAAATACAAACAAAAACATTCATGTCTGTGGAGTCTGGTGGAGGAACTGGTGTAGTTTGTGGGAACAGTTAGACAATAGGAGTTAGACAGTGGGATTACCTATTTGAAAGTTTATTAATTTAGTCTATTTAAAGGACAACTTAAACTTCTTTTGTTGTTAGTGTCTATTGCTACTTTTTAGTATGAATTTTGGATGCTACCATAGGCATTAGCATAAAAATAAAAGACCAGCAAGAGACCTCTGGTTATTGCTTGCTGTTGTCAGAGGATTGCCAGTAATGCCATTTATTACCTAGTTATCCATCATGTTTGTGGTTTTGTTTGTCTGTTGTTTTTCTTTTTTTTTTTTTTAAGAAGAAAAACCAATGTGGGCTTATGTGGTGTTTATGCATATGCTACATATGCTTTACTCAATGGACTGTATATATTTTTTCCTGTAGAACTTAATTCATCGTGTGTTCTCCTGCTTAATGAATATTTAAAGTATGGGAGTGTGGAAAGAACAAGGTAAATGGGAAATGAAACCTTGTCATGAATAGATTAGAGAAAACACCTGTTCAGTAGTAACCAAGCCAAATTAGATCTTATACATCAGCTTTTTTTTTTTTTTTTTCTTGAGGAAAGCCACTGGTGTTTAGACTTATTATGTATTTTATTATGTATTTGTAGTAGTGTGTATATATATGGATCTAGTTCTGTGGGTCATTTAATTACAGAAATTTGAGATAGGTTCCAGCCATTAAGCAGATTTTTTTTTTTTTTTTACTTGCTGTATGTTTAAGTGATACAGTGCATGAAGAGTTTCCCAGAGAGGTAAAGTAAAAATTATCACAGTTATGTTCAGACTTTATCCATTTAATCTATGCAAACTTGTTTTCTGTTGTCTGTGTTCTGACCCTATTTGATTAAGGTCAGTTGAAAGTTTTTTAAAAGAGAGAGATATATATAAGAAAAATATTGATGCTTTCCTGTAAAACTTATGAAAGTCTTTCTGGTGTTTTGGTTTTGTGGGGATTTTTTTTTTGGCTTATCTGTAAGATTAGAAAGCTTCCAAATTTGTTTCTTATCTTTCTTATTCCACATGGCGCGATATCTTCTGTTTCTTAAAGATTATGCAGCAAGTATGCTGTGCTATTCTCCCCCCCCCCCCCCAAAAAAAATAGTATCACCACTCTGGTGGTGGGTTTTAGTAGTTTTAATTTTTTTACTTCTTTTAACTTCACACATGCAGTGAAATGAGAGCAAGACAGAATTAAGGTTTATAGAATGGGTCGCTGAATTGAATACCTTTTGTTTAAATACATTCATTCAGTGATAGGAAATGTCTACAAAGTTTTGAGCTGTAACCAGTTTTTAAATTCAACTTTATTTACTTGTAGAATGTGTATCCCTTATGTTTGCTTTGCCAAGCAGCAGACTTTTGGGGGTGTTCACCCAGACTTAAGGTAGATGTTTAGTAGAAGTACATATTTTTGGGAAGTGATTTGTAGTATTTAAATCAGACATGACTTAAGTGCTTTGAATTGCTTTCTGAAGGTGCCTACCACTTGCTGTCACCTGTGTGAGAAGCTGAGGAAACCCGGGCTTCCTTGATACATACCTAGATGCCAATGTAGCCAGCTGTAGTAAGATTAATTGTCTACATATTTGCAATGTGTGTGGCTATACCTAAAACTGTTGAAAAAGTCTTTATTTCTCTGATTGTGCTTTGTCTCTGAACATCACAAGATCACAGCTTTTCAGTTTGATTTATCGAGCTAATCAGAAAAGAGTTATAACCTACCAAGGATGATAGTATTTGTGAAGTTAGGAGAGAGCTTCTTTTGCCTCCCTGTAAGTTAATATAGTATTAGTATTCAGTCTTTAATTAATTCAGTGCATTCTTGGTAAGCACAGGTCAGGCCACAAAGATAAGAGAATGTTTTCCACAACATAACAAGTTGTTGGGGGATCTTTTTGGTGGCCTTTGCATGTACCTGAGGGTCATTGTGGAGTGCTGAACTCCTCAAGGCAGAAGGAGCCTACTGCTTGGTAAATGCCGGAAGTGCAGCAAATTGCTGCTTTGAGAAACTAAATAGCTTTTGTCAGGTAGACAATTCCTGGATTGGCTCTTAAAGTAGAAACAGACAGAGCAGAGTGTCTGACAATAGAAAATAGGTGGTTATTTCAAAGTTCTTCTGAAGCCCCATGAAACACGGCAAAATCAACTGAAAGCTTTAAACCGTTTAGGCAAAGGTACAGTAGCATTGGCACTGAGGGGAAGGCGACCTGTCCTATGTCCCTATACTTCTCCTGCCTCACCCCTTATGGAAAGGAAGCCTTCCCCTCTGCCACCAGCCCTGCTCTCTCCCCATTTCTAAGTTACTAGATTCCTTGAAATATTTAAATTTTTCTACTTATTTACCTGCATCCATCAACTCTGATATACGGGTTAGGAAATATGTTGTCATGTTTCTTAGATACAGAGTTTCTAAAGAATTGTACTTAGTAAAGAGGTTTTTGAAGGATGTAGAGCAGCCTGTTGTTCAAGGGTGGTACAAAGGGCAAAAAATAGTCTCAGTGAGTGAAAGTTGGAAATAGGGAATATGTAGGGAACTCTACTATGGTGCATGAGAGGGTGTATCCTTTTGGATAGCTAGTAACAGTACAATTTCATCTGTTCTTGCAGTCATTTTTCTATCTGAACGACCTTTTAGAAGGAAGATGGATCATGATTGAGGGTCCTCTCATTATTGTGGATGTAGGTGGCCTTATCATATGCTTTCTTTGCTCAAGGCACTTAGCTGTTCTGTCAGTCATGTTCCTGAGATCTAGACCATTTCTGTACTCAAAATAATTTAGTCCTTTGCTGTGTGTTTGTGTCATCTACAACAACCGGGTGTTTAATGTTCTGGTAGTAGCAGAGAGGCAGTTATCTCTGAGCAGTTTGTCAGACTGCTCTTGCTGATGTGTGAAGCTGAATTCAATTTGATTTTGTTGAAAGTGTATCATAACCTGATGAAACTAATTTAGAGCTTTTTTAAATGGAAACACATTAGCTTAATTATATATTGTGCTTTTTCTTTTAAATGTAAAAAGATCCAAGTGTTAGTGAAACTTACTTGAAACAAAATCAAGAACCTTTTAAAGTGGCCAGATGTAGAGTAACAAGTTGTTCATCCTTAGTCCTTCTAATATATTGTCTCTGTAATGGACTTGCAGTGACGTCTGAATAGTTGAAGTAGGGGGAGATCTGTCAATGGGGAGCATGAGAGTACATTAAACTTGTTAAAAAGTGAAGCACAGATACCTGCTGCTGTACTCAATTGCAGCTTCAATGCTTTTCCTCTTCAGTAAAATAGATGATTGTTTTCAAAATCCCTTCACAAACCTGTACAAACAGATTTTTATTTTTATTTTTTCTGTCTCTTGAGATAAAACGTACTTTGTTACATACTTGCTTTGAAAGCTTCCAACATAAACTATGAAACAAAGCAGTATCTCCTAGCCTCCCAAATACATATAAACTATTCAGCGTTCTTTAGGAAATAAACCTCTGATTTGGTTCAGTGAATACTGTAAAAAGTTACCATTGGGGAGTAACAATACTTTATTTGGAAGCTGTGTATTTTTCAGTAAAATACTATCGTCTTTTAGGACAGTATCATAGAAACATGATTTCATGGTAAAGGAAGCAAAACGCTTCCTACACAGTATCAGTTAGTCATCACTGTGTTAATTTTCTTAAACAAATTAGATGCAAAAATGAGTTTGTGGGTGTCTAGCTGGCTGATATCTGATATAATAAATTCTCCAACTCCTGATGAATATTTGGATTCTGGATAATGAAATCATTACAGTCCTGTAGAGGAAAGAAAGCAATTTACAAATACATATTTTGTTGATCCAGAAGAAAGGAGACATTAGATTCTCATTAGACACATTTGCAGTTGCCCCTTTTCTCTTTTTTTTTTTTTTTTTTTTAAATGGAAACATACTGTGTTGACACAAGGTAGTGTTTTGTTGGGTGTTTATATGTGGAAAGAATTTTAAGGTGGTAACAGGGAAAACTTGAAGCTTTATGTATCTGTTAAATATAATTAATGTTTAGAATAGTAAAGTCAACATTTAAGAGAAATTTCCACTCTCAAAATCAGCTTTTATAAACAATTTTTAATCTGTTTCTTACATGACTATTTGGGTAAAGTGCCTTTATTTCTAAATATAAAGGTTTCCGTAAAATTAAAAATTAATGTCTTGTTCTGAGGCTGCAAGTTGTTATATAAATACTGGATTCTCTTAAATGCAGCTCTAATGCCATAGTGTTATTTCTACTTTCCAAAAAAGTTGGTAGGGCAGAACTTTAAAGCTCTAAGGTAAACTTTTTTCCCCTTCTAAGCTATGTATTCTTAATATGTGACAGAACTTTTGTATTTCCTATTCTTTTTCCTTTCCCCTGTTCTGTAAAAGGTAAACCCCAACAATTTGCTCCTCTGCTCCTAAAACTTTAGTGATTTATTAGCAAAACAAATTTATTTCATTTCTACAGTCTTTACCTTCTGGGAACTTGATGTTTTTCCTGACTGCTGGGGGAGATTGGTATCTAGAGGAGGGAGGAGGGCTGTGCCTTTCCTGACACCTTGGAGACCTGAGGAGTTTCTGTGATTGCTCAATCGGACGTTAGGGAGGGGTGTAAGGCAAGTCTTTTGTTACTCAACTGAATTTCTTCTGGCTGATTAAAGAAATAGTCATCTTAAAAAATATCGTAGCTGTGACCTGTTATGTCAAAGGTGTAGGTGATTAGAATGTGAGGGTGGAGAGGCATGTGGCGCTTTGGTGGTGGTTTAGTTCCACAAAAACAGTGATGAGTCCGAGTTTGCAAAGCTTCAACACGGAACCCTGTGAGAAGCAAGGAACGGGAAATGTTAGTGAATTGGAAACTGGGAGATCTAGTAATTACATTGCCTCTTTTGCCACAGGTTGCTTGTGTGCCTGTCCGGAGTTGTATGGTGTCTTTGCTTCCATCTCTGGTGTTGAATAGGAGTAACAATATTTGCCGACTTCACAGCAGCCTGTTTCTCATGAAACAGACCTGGCACTAAAGTACTGAAGTATAATGGTGACAAAGGCTTTATAATCTTTCTAGTAAAACCCAGAACCAAAATATATAGAGTTGTCTTAAAAGGCTAGAGTTGTGCAGTTCTGTCAGGAGCAAATCCTTCACAACAGAAAACAATGCTTTGTGCTTGTGTATCTCTAGCATTTGTCATAAATAATATACTGAAGTGTACAATTAGATTTCTTTTCACAAAATTAAAGCCCACTACCTACCCAAAATGCAGAGATACTCTCAGTGCCTCAGAAAAGTAGAAGAGATGAATGGAGTGAGACAAGCTGTTAGAACCTGAGTGAGAGGAAACAAAATATAATGTGGACTTCTTATATGAAAGGTCAACCAGACATTTGAATCTGAGATTTGAAACATTTGTTAGCAATAAAGCTTCATAAGGAAATACATTTTGTAGCCAAAACACATGTCCTTGCTGACCACTTGAATTTCCTTCAATTTCTGATGACTGACCTACTTAAAGCTCCTTGACAGAGATATACTATCAGTGGCTACAGGACTGCTGGTGAGTTTATGGTTCATCATCATTGTCTAAGGTGGTAACAGAGAATACAAGTTTCAGCAGAATGAGGGAACATGAACGTGTTTCCTTCAAACTGCAGACAAACTTAAAAATTTAGGGTTTTTTTCATCTGCACATCACCAGGTCTAATTGAAGGCTACTGTTTGCTCCAATATGTTGTATCAATGATTGGTGCAATCGCCCCACTTTTCAACTTAAAGGTGTTTGGCTAGCGTAGACTTTCCATCCTAAATCCAGTGCTGCAAACAAGTCGGTCTTTAGCAATCTAGTTTATTTTGCTGAAAGCTGACTGGGGAAATGTTGCATGAGCAATTTAATTAGCCGATTAGAGGGAGTGGAGATGAGCAGCAGGGAGTGGCAACACTGTGGTACACAGTCACACGCCCCACAGTGACTTACAGGCTGTAGTCCAGCTGACTTGCAGTGAAAATTAATTTGAAGTTTGGAAGTAATTTTAGAAAACAGGAGATAAGCATTTTCGACTTAGGAGTTTTCATTAATGAGAAGTCTGAATCCAGACCTGTGCTATGTCTTCATCGTGTAGTTTCAAAAAAGCGCATCTAGCCCTCCTCTCAGGACAAAATGGTCACTAACTGTTATTAAGGTCTAAGTAAAAAGAAAATGTTTTTGCTTTTTCTACCAAAAAATACCTCTCATAAAAATCTAGGAGTTCACTAAATCAACACTAAATATTCACCAAATCAACACTAAATTAAGTCAGGACACATTAACAACTAGGTCTACATCCGTTGTGGGTACCTCTTTGTCTAAAGGCTTGGAATATTCTGGGATATTTGATCCTGGCTGCAGTTTGTTATGGCCAAGTTTTCTTCTCTTGAGTTATAGAGAAGTTTGTGAGGACTCTTTTGTGCAGCTTATTTTGATACAAAATAAAAAATTGGTTGTATACCTTTTAATAACATATTGCTAGAGATTATTACTTTTAAAAAATGTTTTTGAACTTTGAACTGAAAAGCTTTCTTTCAGATTTCTGATTTGTTTCACTTTTTTTTGTAGTAGTTCCAGTACTAATTTAACTACTTCTTGGTCACTGGAAAGCTGTGTCTAGATCTAGACTGTTCCAAAATGTTTCAAGGAAATTTTTTCATGGATGTGTTTGACTCTGTTAATAAGACTGTCTTCCACCTTCTAAAACACCGGTGCAGTCAGTGTACTGAAAATCAGCTCCCCTTCACCCCCAAAACCAGTCAGTCTTTAGGTACTGGACTGTGATTCTGGCTTGCAGTAAATCGATGAGAGGAAGCATGCTATTTGGCCGTGAAATTTGGCACGTTATCATGTATGCTTGTGAGGAGTGTGGGCTAGGGTTGTATACATAACACTTAATTACAGAACTCTTAAATCATTCTCCAGAGTGATTTGCTCTGCAATTTTTATATTCTTGTAATAGTTTTGGTGTTTAGTTGCTTTTACTTCTTTTTTTTTTTTTGAGAAGACAAAAGAAATGTGGTATCCTAGTGATGTCCATGTAATTCTATCAACTGAATTACAATTTTCCAAACTAACAGGAGCAATGACAGGTTGTTGTTTCATGTGGGGGTCCACACTAGAAGGGGACCGGGATACCTTGCCCACCAGGTTTAGGTTTCTCTACTGCCAAAGGTATGTCAGATTCAAGGACTTGGTCTCCAGCTTCTGGAGGGAGTGTACTGTAGCTGCCTCTTCTTTCCAGTGCTTGGTCCCAGCCTTTTCTGAATTTTTCTTAACCTGTTCCAGTTTTATCTCTTTCTTATGTAGAAGTCTTTATCCCTTATTGTTCTCCTCACCTGAGTGGTTCTGGACACAGTTCAGCAGTCAAAATCTTCTTTCTTTACCAGTTTCTCTCGCTCTCCTGTTTCTATCCCTAGCTCCAAATGTTGTTTTGCCTTTTTCAGGTACACGTAGCTTGGCTTACCTGGCTTCCTTCCTTTTTCCTCGGCACCTCTCTACTTAAAGCTTTAAGCCTACAAAATGTTTAGCATGGAGGATCTTCTCACAGGGCTTGTAGCTGGTTGACACTTCTAGTAGCCGGACACTTTCAGACGTGTTTAACTCAAGCGACATAAGGCATATGTGCACAGAGACAGCCAGTGCACATCCCGGATGCTGTCAGATATACTCCTTTTACTGAAGCAGCCGTCACCAGAGTGTTTCAAATGAAGTTGCCAATTTTGCTTTTCAATGTAAGAATTTTTCTTCATTTGTTTCTTGGAAGTGGATGAATCATTTCAGTTTAACTTTAAGAAAATTGAAGGTTTGAGGCTGACGCTCACAATGGAAAGTTTCTGCATAACTAATTAAAGTATGGCAAATTCATCAACCACTGAAAGAAAATATGATCTCACAAGGGGAAGCATTGAACAACTTTGATTAGTTAAGTAACTAATGCCACTTGTGGTTAATTACCAAAATGGATCTTGGAGTAAGACTTAAGATGACTTTTGTCAAGCCAAGGCTTAGATACTACTCTATCAGAAAGGTACAATATGGAAATAAGAGCAACAAAAAGATGTCTGCACTTCTTTGTATTGAGATTTATGGTACAATGAAGAAGTTGTTGGGAACTTGGAGGAAGAATGGTGATTTCTATTTTTTTTTTTTTTGTAGTTGTGTTTGAAACTAATCAGTCTGCTTTTTTAATTCAAAGCCAGAGTACATATAACAGACTGATCTGGAAAAGTATCCTGAATATTGGTATGCCACAGAGCACATTGCTTTTTTCTTCCTCTGTGACTCAGGCAGCTAAGATGTCTCATCCAGCTTAAGTTTTGAAGAGAAGAGTGTCTAGTGAGGTTAGTGGATGTTTTGTAGTGTTTGATGATAGTTGTCCAGGTGATGATTAAATTGTAGCAAAGCACCAGAAGAATGTGTCTCATTTTTGAGATATTCTGAGAGTTATTTTCCTTTCCGATTAGGCTGCTAGTTGAGGCAGAAGGAGAATGATGTAGTAGTTACACATTTTAAAAAGCAGAACTAGCTTTAATGTACACTGACAGAAAAGGAATTTTCCATTCTTGAGCACATATTATTTAAAGCTTGCAGTTTTGGAAGGAAAGCAGGAACACCTTATGACCTCCACCACATTCCAGTGTTTTATTTTTGAGATTTTAATTTTTTTTTTTAAAAAGTGACGGTTTCAAATGCGTTTTGTTCTTATCTGATTTACATTCACAGATCCATTTCCTGAACTGACTGAAATTCTGATGATGGATGCCAGTTTCTTCAAGGGTTTTAAGGTTATATAATTAAAATTAAATCTCAAAGTTCATAAGCTGTAGTTACTAAATGCTGGACCTCAACCCCCCCTCTGCCCC
>NW_009648543.1:1743735-1788200 GCF_000708025.1 Charadrius vociferus | reverse complement strand
CCCCCCTCCCCCCCACATAAGCTGTATCTCTCTTATACCACTTCTTGTTGTAATGCAGTGCAAGTTGTGCGCATGGGATGTGGACTGTCTTAGAAGGCAAGAAAAGCCTAAGATTTTTTAATAGGCTACCATGCGAAGTTTAAGATGCAGTGCCATCACAAAAAAGGGAGACTGTAGTCTTGGATGTTACAAACAAGAGTGCAGTCACCATAAATAGGTAGATTGTTTTAATCTGGTGCACTGACAGTTGATACAGGCTTCTAGTTTATTAAGAGGATGTTGAAAATTGACTAGGGTGCTGGAAAGTGGCATAACAGTTACTTAAAAACTGACAAAATGTATTTTACTCAATGAAATTGAAACACGCTAAAATTCAATAGATTTTTTTTAATCTCATAGACATGAAGACTTGCCATCTTTGAAATAATAGTCATAGTTTCTAATCTGAAGAGCCAAGTTCCAAGGCATATTGCTTAGTGTTTTCTGTTGCTTGGTCATTTTTTTGAAAGATAATTGCTTCATGTAAAACAAGTTGTTGGCTCAGTATCAATGTACCTGGAGGAAAGCAGATCAGAAATAAAGTTGGATTGTGAACTGATAAATGGTTTTTGTATTTTGTCCATTTACAGATATTTAGTTTCTGAAGAAACAGAAACGAACAGTGGGATTCCAAACCAAAAACCTTTGAGTTGTATGATGGCAGAGTAAATGCTAGCAAATTGTAAGATCTGTAATCTATAAAGCCGTTAATTAATCACAGAGGAACTGAATAATGAAACTTTTGACTGATACCATTCAGGTTGTGTACAGGAAGAAATGGGTTTTGTTTTGTTTTGCATTGTGTTTGTAGGATACTCAAATGAAAAAATGTGGCTTTGTTGGTAGTTAAACACAGCTTTGAAACCCTGTTTTTCCACACTCATAAGATTGTTTATATGAGATCACATCTTATTCTGAAATAGTACAGTATTTTCATTTATCAGTTAAACTCCAGGTGACTTTGAGTTTAGAGTGGATAGTGTTTTGAATTTCTTCGGTCATTCCTTATATTTATCCCTGTTTTATTTTTTAAAGGACAACAATTTCTTTGGCAGTTCTGGAAAGATCATTGAGATTACTTAGATACAAGTTGTAATTAAATGATAATGTCATCTCTCTATATAATGTTTTTGTCTTTTATGTTATTTCCTGCTCTTGTCAGTGATTCTTATGTTTAGTGTCATGTTAATGTTTGGAGGTAAAGCATTCTTTGTAGGTTTTTCTCAGAGGTGTAGAAAATTTGTAAATCTTGCCATTCTGTTTTCAAAGGGCCCATCTTAGCAGTGAAAACAAGCTCCTTAATGTTTAGGGTTGAAAACAAAATTGGATTTATTTCTTAATTTCGATTCCTTAATTTTTTCATTACTTGTGCAATGTTTTTTAATTCCTTCTCACAGTTTGGTGCATGGCCCCTAGTGATGTGTAAATATATCTGAATCATAACGTGTTTTTAATGAAGACAAAAGATGACGTGCTGTACACTAGGTAGGAATATGTTAAAAGTTCTTTGGTACTAAGATATAACAAACCTCAGTGACTATTTCTTCCAAGATACTCCCCACATCAATGGAAGTCTGTTGTTTTGTGAAATTCTGTTGGTGCACACCCACTTGTTCATATCTGTCAGGCATTTAATTTCTACTTTTGAGTTCAGATTATTTCCAGATCCTAGAAAATTAGCTATGCAATAGGGATGATAAATTCCCTTTGAAAAACAGATGCCTAAACAGAGTCTGACTACTTCCCCCCCCGCCCCCCCAATGTTGAGCCAAACGAAATCTCTCTTCGTCTTTCTGAAAAATCTCTGTCGGGCACAGGATTTTTCTTGTGCAATTGTTACTGATGTATGGGCTGTGTTTCTTGGAAAAAAATGGAAATACTCATTTCATATTGAAAACAATTGAACAGTGTGTGTAACAACGAACTTGTATGGGTTGAATTGCTACCTTTTTTTCACCTGTAGAGCAGCTTCATCTTACTCCTTGAAGCATGTTGGCAGACAGTTCAACTAAGATACTGGAAGTAGTGACATGGCAGTAGAAAGAAATACTTGAAGCAGACTTAATATCAATGCAATAACATACTGGGTATTGCTCAAAGGTAAGCTAGGCAAACACTGCTTAGGGGATTGTATAGTACAAGTAGACTTTTTTTTTTATTTTGAAAACTGGATCTGGTTCTTCTGGTTCGTATGCACTTAATGTCAAATACTGTCTGTCTTTTCTGCCAGCAGTATATATTCTGAGTGCAAAATACTTCTAGAGTCCTCTGCTTCTTAGTATTGATGGACAGAGTAATCACTTTTGTAAGACTGGATAATTACTGTCACTCAAGCAAAATGGCCAAAAATGTGTGGAAGTAATCTGTGATGTGGTAATGTTCATTAGCCTGCAAGTGTTGATCCACCTTTGAGACCTGCATTGAAGATGTGGGAATGGTGTAAGTGTCAGACTTGATTATGGATTTGAACCCTTGTGCAAGTATGTGCAGCCTTTTGCAACTACTGACTATATCTGCTAGTAGTGGCTTCCCATTTTCCTAAGAAATACCAAGTACATAATTAACTGTATACAGCATAAAGCATGGTGTTCTCGAAGATGGCAATGTAGCAAGAAACTGTGTGGACACACCATATGTTTTCTGGTGATGTGAAATTTACTTCCCTCTAGCAAAACAAGATGTAGCCTCTCCACTCTTAGGGATAGGCCATGTGGATCATAAAATACACAGGAATATTAAAGCATAAGGTTGTCCACTTTGATTTGTTTTAAGCAATATACTTTGTAGGCTTCACATTGAAAAGTAAACAAGAAGTGTTTGAAGAAAATGTTGAAGTGCTTTATTCCCTTAATACCTGTTTTGAAGATGGAAGTGTTAAATTTCTTCAACTTGAATCTGAGCTGTACTACTGGCACGGGTGACAAGAACCTTCAGTTTGTTCTGCTGAATCCTCTCAGATTCTTCTCTGGGAGGAATCTGCTTGTCTGCCAGACCAGCAACATTCAGGAAGCTGCCTGAAGAATGCAATAGCAAACTTTCTGAAATTTTACAAATATGTAACTTCTTGAAGGTAAAAACCTGTGCCCTCATATTGGAAATGCTCAGCCACGCAGCTGTGGGATTTGGTATGCCACGCTTAAAGACAATCCCATGATTTCCTTGGGGGTGGAGGCCTGAGAGGGTGTGCAGCAGCACTGGAGGTAATTGCACAAGATCACAATAGCAGCAATTTGTGGTTATCTTGGTGGCTCTATCAGTTTTTGTGCTCGTAATTATCACAAGGAAAACTTCCTAAGGGAGCCTGCGTCATACTGATGTACGGTCGCTGTGTCATAACCTGGCTGGAGTCAGCTTTGTGACTCCTTGCGTGTGGGAGATGTATCAAGGCATAGTTTCTGGTTGCTTTGTAGTTTCAGAGGGAAAGATTTGTGGGAAATAAATGTGGCTAGTACATTTGCAAATATGACGGACTCTTAACATGCAGGTCATGAACTGTAATGATGTATTGGGCATCCACACTGATGAGGAAAACATCTTTGTCTTGCCAATCAAAGATTTGTGTCAAGGTCTAGACATTTTTTTCCTAATCTGCTGCACTCTCTGTGTAATGACAGTTGCAGAAACATTTCTGTGTATTCTCAGAGAGCAGCTTCTAATTTGTTTCACATTTTAAATTTCATACACTTAGACAGAACCAGTATTTTCAGTGCTAAGAGAAAATACCCTGCTGGTTCACAGAGGAAAAAATAGTATACAGGGTAGCTCTGGAAAACTTAGTAGACCAGTAATTTCACTTGAAGTTATGTTGCCTAGGAAGATTCCTGCTCATTTTATTTAAGTGTGCATTTATGGAGTCACTGTAAGTAAGAAGAAAACATAGGTGAACTATTTTTATTTAGTCACAAGTTAATGTGACTGGACTAATTTTATTTGGTCACAACTTGGCCTTGGGATTCTGAGCTTTTGTAAGAACTGAGTAGTTGCCAGCCTTAATTAGGGATTGGAGTTGCATTTTCCTCATGCAGCTTTAAAAGTCTCAGCTGAAATTGTTTTATTTCATAAATGATAGCTGTTGTCACGGGTGAGTGTCGGTGACAAGTCTCTGTCAGTATTCACTGACAGAATAGTGTTTCATCTACTGTCCAGTCCAAACCAGAGAGTCTGATAAGCGAGCTGTGCTTTCAAGTCAGTAACATTTTCTTTTTTTATAAATACAGTAAGTAATGATACAGATTTGTGTCAACCAGTTGTGTTTTATAAAAGCTTCTGTTAGACTTCGGCATTTAAGTAAGCTCAAAATAGTCTTACTGCTCCACATGCGATGTTGCCATGAATCTTACAGGCTAAATGGTACCATACAGTTGAAGGATTTTTATAGAATATATATATTGCTTTTATTTCTTTCCCTTCGTCGTTGGATGTGTTTGTCCTTGTCTCCAGAGTCAGAGCTGTGTTTTTCTGTAGCTCCTCCATTTGAGATAGCCATCCTATGACTATCTGTTTTATGGATGCTGTCTTCCAGTGCTGTTTTCAAAAACCTGTTTACTCTTGCAAACAGCATCTGCTACTCCTGACTATCACAGTATTGGTTAGAGGCAGCATGACCTTGTATCTCTTTCTAAAAATGCCTTACCTGTAATAGTTGACAGTATCTTTTACTTTCAAATCGAAAAAGGAAGTTTTTTTTTTTGTTAGTGTTGACTTGCTAACATGCAATTTATAGTAGTTACTGTATAGCCAGTTTAATGTGCCCTTTGTTTTATGGATTGGTTTTGTCCTTCCTTCCCCCTGCCTTCCTACTCGGCATTGTGAGACAGGGATATTGTCTGGGCAGTTGTGCCTGTTGTATCTAGGAACACAGTGACAGCAGTAGTGAGTAAGGACAAAGTCTACCAGACCACGTTTCCTGTTTTTGGAAGTAGCTGGGAGTTATAATTCAGGAATGGTTCTAAGAAACAGAAGAAGTATAGTGTAATATTTTTTTTTTTAATAATTATTTCCCCTCTTTCCTTTCAATACCATCTTTTAATAATCATCAAGTTAGGGCTGTCTGAATCTTTCCTACCTGCTTTGAAGAAAATTGTGCTATTTTACACAGCTGTCTAACTGGCTTTATTATATTTCTGAAAAAATAACTGGCCATCTCCATTTTGTGGATTCATGATAGTATGTGTTACCGATTCATGTATTATAGACTACTATATAATACTATATAGTAGTTCTTCTTGCCACATATTTTCTAAACTCATGTCTGTCCTGATTAAATTCTTCCTATGTGACCATTGGTCAGTGTCTCTGACCAGTGTGTTCTTCTCCCTTATGTTTCTAAATTCTGCTGGATTCTTGTTTGGCTGGGGTGACAAGAATTACGTGAAACTTTCAGCTTATGAAACATAGGGAATTGATTGGCAGAGTTACTTCACATGGCCATTCCCTTTCTAATAAATCCAGATGTTTTATTTACTTGTCTGCTGTTGACCACTGAACTGCTGTTTTCGGAGCATGGCCTAATATGATGCAAGTAAAGATCTCTGGCATAGTCCCAGTGCTTGCCTATGGGTCTGTGTTTATTGCTTGTGGGTTGTGTGTGGGAGTTTTGTGTGTCTTGCCTTGTCTACAGTGACTTTAAGCAATACAGTCTTTATTGCATCGCTCTTTGCAGCCACTGCAGCTTTGACTAATCCAGGTAGTCTTGCATCATCAGTAAACTTTGATTGTTCATCCTCTTGCAGGTCATTTATTTTAAAAACAAAACCCTCCAAAACCAACACAAACAAAAAGCCGAACCAACCTCCCCCCTGAGAAATGAACAAAACCCCCAAATCAAAAAAACCTTAACAGCACAGGCAATACTGTAGATGCCAGTGAGACATCTTTTGGTATCCTTTCTGTATTGTGAAACTGGCCTTTTTATTACTATCCCTTGTTTTCTCTTAACTGGGCTTTTCAAGAGGATTTTTTTTTTTTTTTAATCCAGTGACAGCATAGTTTCTTTAACAAGTTTTGTTAAGAAACACTGTCAAAAAATGTAAGAAACACTTTCTGGGGGAAAAAAAAAAAGCTGTATTGTTTGGGTAATTCTTCATGTTGAGTCCTTCAAAGAATCGTAACACAACTGTGAGACAGAAGCCTGCAGAAATCATGCTCTGCTGCTGTCTCCTGCCAACTCTTCTGTAGGGTGTAAATCGGTAGATACTATAGTACTCATGTACTTACCTGAATTTCTCAGGACTGTTGTGGGACCGCTGTAGAGGTTACTTTCATAGATTGCTCTCATTTTGTGAGTTAGCAAGGTAGTTTTGAATGAGAGGTTATACTGTGCATTATGAGTTGCTTTAAAACATACTGTACTCTTGATTTGTTGACAGTTGTTGTGTGTTTGGAGTTTTTTTCTGCTTCTTGCTGATGCTTCAGTTTGTGACTGTTCTACTGATTCTTCCTTTTGTAAGAAATTACTCTGTGTGGGAATTTCTTGGACTTTCTCTGACTTTTTTTTTTCCTCAAATTTTACAGAAAGCTTCACTTCACTGTTAGCGGCAATGCAACATCTTGCTGAGTGTGTGTGTTATATACAGATTGTTACTCAGGATCTGCAGAGTTTGTGACTTGCAGCTCCAAATTATTGATTTTGGCTTCCCAAATCAAATACTGAGGTTCCTTTCTTGATCTCTGAAAGTTTCTAGTTCAGTTCTTGGCATTCATTAGAATAGCAGCATTGTGATTTTAACTGAGTAAGAAAGGCTGTATACAAAATAAAAGCTGTATGGTCCTATTGCTTTTTAGAGAATGACTTGAAATAAAACCTGATTTGCTGTGTGAGTGATGTGCTTGATCTCATAGACACCTGGCCAAAAGCAATTTTAGCAAGCAGCTTTATTTTTTGTTCCATGAGTGCTCCTATACCTTGTTTATAAGACAAGAACCTGATCCCATTTTCTGGTTGGGGTAATTACTGGCAAAATTTGAACATGCTTTACTTTGTGGAGTTCTTCTGTGTAGTTTGCATAATAACAGTCCATAGCCTAGTTATTTTTTATAAATTATTAAGCATTCTTTAAATTATTGCTTACTCAGATAATTGGCCCTGTCTTCTTTCGAGGAGGCAGCTGTTTCTCAGTAAGACAGTCCTATTTGTTGGACTCCTGTCCAGCTAGTCCTATCCTGCATTTGTTGGACAGTCCTGACACACATTGATCTTAAAAGCTTTTTTCAGATCTTCTTCTGACTCTGAGGTTTGACATTTGAGGATGGCTGGGCCCAAACCCACTTGCATACATTAATAATGCTTTGTGTGGGTTTTCAGTATGTTCTTTTTCTGTCTGTGGTGTAGCATTACCTGGCTGTATTTGTTTTCTTCCATTTCTCTAAGTGCTTAGACAACGTAGTTCACTTATCTGGCATTGTCCACTTACGGACATCATTTGCTTTCCTCAGGCTCTGGGAAGCTGTGCAGCTTTTGTTCTGCATTAAAGTCATAGTTGCTTCCCTTATTTCAAGAAGAGTTCTGAGCTGTGAGCGAGCTTTCTGAAATGACAAGTCTTGGGATAACTGGGTTTTTTTCAAGGTAACTTGTGCCAAAATTGAGATTATTGGAAAACAGGGGCATGTAAGGTTATGTGGTGAACTAGGTTTTACCCAAGGGCCTAGATCCTGCTTCAGGATTTGTTCAAAGAAAACACTTCTCTCTTTGAGTTTCATTTTGGCAAAAGAAACTTCAGTGTAAGATTCAGGCTTCCTTTGTAATCTCCTTTTTCTGTTATTTTGTCACACCCTTCTTCACTTACATCTGTATGAACTCAACTATTCTTTATATAAGAGAAAATATCATTGCTCCCAACATACTGTGTGGGCTGACTGATTGGAAAATACAGCAGGCTGGCTTCGTAGCTGAGCTGTGGGTTTGATTTACTGTAAATGGGCTAATTAGCCGTAAGATGCCATACTGCTCATGTTTGTGTGCAAGGAAGCTATGCAGCATTTATGCTGAGTTGCTTACAGTTTTCTATTTTTGGAACTAGAAATCAATATCAATGGACTTGTAGTTAAATGTAAGGAGATAACATTGGTATAACAAAACTTGAAATAAAACGTAGAGAAACAGGCAAGACAAAACTTGCATTTTGTGAGCTGCGCAGTCTGTGGTCAGCGTTTCTAGATCTTTTTAAAGTATAGATCTAGCTCAGATTTTTGAATTTTGTTATTAAATAACTGAGATGAGATTTGTGATTTGCGGTTATGGTTGTTCTGGAGCCTCAGTAAAGACTAATTGATGAAGGATCTGTGCTTTTTAACCCTTTCACGCAGAGAGATTTAGCAAGTGTGGTATTCCAGTACTTTCAAAGAAAGAATAGAGTGGTAGTCTCTGCTATTACTATAAGTGAAGTAAAGTTGGCTATCTTTAGGGTGTTGTAAAAACAATATCCTTTGGTATTTGGATATTTTGTTTGTTTGTTTTGATGGCAAAAAAACCTTTTCATTCATTTTGTAGTTGCTGGACCCTCTCTCTTCTGTAACTGAGAGAAGCAGTAAAATTCTCATGCTAGCAAAATTCTTATCTCTATCTGTTCAGTAGAAGATGGAATTCTGTCCTCCAGCCTTATCGTTCTACCATTTTGTACCATCTGTAGACAATTAAGAAAACAAGGTAAGAAAATATTGTTTGCTTTTTGCTCTATATAAATAAATGGAAGTGAGCATAATAGCAGCCAAAGGAAACATTCCTCTGTGATTGCAGCAAGTTTTGTCCAAAATAATAGACCTTGTATTTTGTAAATGTTTGTTTTGCCTCTGATGTTTAACATTTTAGGCTCTTTAATGTATTTGGGTGCATACCAGGCTAAGTGTAAAATTTCAAAATCGATTGGTGGAAGTCTTCTAAGACGGGACCACCTGCTGTGTTTGCTCTGCTGTTTCAATTGATCTTTTATGCAATTTCTTCCATTTCAAGTTAAGGAAGATGGAGGAGACCACTCGGTTAAAGTATTACTTGGCATTAGGTGTTTATGCTTGTCACCACTTTCCAGGTTTTGGAACAAAAAGTTTTATACAAATTACTTGTCTTTGAATAAAAGTCTTCTAGATCCACAGAACAATGGATCCATCTTTCTGTGGATCCAGTCCAACTTGGTTGGATCCATAGAAGCCGAACCAAGGCTGAACTGCTTCTGCTTCCCGTAAAGTGATGAGGACATCACGACACTGTCGTTCTTATGCACATCAGTAATTATTCTTGGGTTTTAACACTGAAGTAGCTGTTAAGGCTACGTATGAAGCTAGCTCTGGCACTCTTGTCACGGCACTACTGCTGGCTAATGAACAAATTGTTTAGAATAATAAATTCTTCGGGCTTTAAAAGTATCATCATGTAATTAATATTACAGAAATAACAAGCACTTTGGTATGAGACTTTAAATAAACCATGCAGAACTGTATGGTAAACAGTAATGATTTTGGCCAAGAGGCGTCTGAGTCAGCACAGAAGATGGTCTGAAACATTCCTTTGTCTTGTGCAAAAAATAAGGGCTTTCCTTGTACTGAGAGGACAGTGGTGGTCAGCGTACCTCTAGTTTTACAGACAGCCTTCTGCACCTCTGGTAGGAAATCAGATTTGTGAACATAATCCAAATGATGGTGTTGTCTCTGTACCTTACGTTGTGTCTGTGACTGTCAACTAAACCAAAAGTGCCGTCAATCGGGAACTTCCAGAGTTCGTAAGCAAAATTATGTCTTGTCCTTAGTCCAGTCCTTCTCTGTATGAGAAGGCCTCTCAAACATTTGTAAGCACTGATACAGAATGACTTGCCAATCTTTGAGCCATTTAAAAAGCTCAGCTCTAGCAGCATTTCAGTTAAAAGCTGCCTCCAGACACAGTTCTTCTGAGTAAGGTGGTGCTAGTGTGGGAGACCTCACGCTTCAACTGCTGCGCACTCTCTTCTTAGCCACAGTTAATGCTGCGCAAATACTGTCAAGTGATTAAATTTGTGCCTTACAAGATGTAATGAGGAAATCATGCTTTAATACAACTTAAAGTATTAAGATAAATCACAGGCAATTTAATGCCATTTGAGAGGCAATTCAAATGTGTTCTGCCACCTGCGTCTGTCACTTATGTAGTAACGTCCTGGTGACAAGGGCAGATTTTTACTCTCTGGACTGTGCTGCACTTAGCACGTATTCAGTAATGTAAGCAGGTACATTAATGGAAAAGCAGTGGGTAGGGGAGCGTAAAACCTGTATGCATGAAGCCCTGTGAATATTGACTGATAAGAGTATTTTTAAATTTAAAGACCTTATTTTGCCCTCCAACTCTGACTTGAGTTCATATAGGAATGATGTTTTGAGCAAATCCACGTTGTATCAAGCAAATTAAAGGATCTGAATAACAGACATCTTCAGTGTCTACGAAGAAAGCATCTGTAGCTCTTATTTTTTCACACTGAAAATAATGCTGCCTAGTAGGCTGGATTTAATTTGCAACATTACTCTGTAAATACTTTAATGGCTAATGATGTGGGTCAGTGCTAGGATAGGTGACTTACCAGCCATTAGCCTGTGCATTCATGGTTGTCTTTGTCATTGCTGCTAATCTTTTAAAATTTATCTGAAAATGAGTAAAAAAATTTTGAGGTGATGTTGTCCAGGTTTCCGTGGCAGCAGTGGAGATGGTAGTCTTTCACAGAGATAATTTTTGGGTTGCTTGTTTTGGGGGTTTTTTTGGTTGGGGTTTTTTTTGGTTGTTGTTTTTTTTTTTTTTTCCTGCTGGCTATTCTGTCTGTATGTTTTTACTCTCCAGCTCTTAGTGGTCGTTGTCTATGTCCTTTCTACCCCAGCCCCCAACTCCAATACTGGAACAGCACAAGGTCAAGAATTTGGCTGTTAATGGAAACTGTTTTGTTTTGCATTAAGATTAATGGAGCTTTAAACTAACTAGGGGAGAAGGGTTGTTCTGCTGAAATTGTTAAACACATCCACCCTTTTCAGCATACGGGGTTTTGTTCTCAGTAGTGCTGGAAATTAGTTTTTAACAGTTTGCACAGGCAGTAAGATATTCAGTGCAAGTGCGTGATTCCTTTTTTAATGAAAGGTGAGATTGGACATGCATAAAAATGGCAATCATAATTAAGAACTTAAGTAAACCCTAGACCATAGTAGGGGATCATTAGGTTGGAAATAACCTAAAATTATATTACTATGCCCTTGTCCTTGTGTATGCCTTGTGATAGATTACTCAGAAAAGTGAGTCATAGTGAGTGTATCTCATTGTTCGAGTGATTTGATGGAGACATGGAGAAGACAATACAAGGAAGGGCCTCTGAGCCCTCCTTGTTATCTATTCAGAAGGTGTAATGGATCCCACCTTTTGCTCTAAACATCTTCAGGAGTCCTTTTGGGAGCAGTATGGCAGCTGCTTAATTTTGGAACAGAAAAATCTCAATTTTTCAATCTCAATGGCCAGCAAACCATCTTGAACTGATGCGAGCCTGTCCTTTTAGTTCTCTTCTCTGTTGTTTCATCTTGCATCTTTACTCTAACAATAACTTACCTATGCAGATGAAGAATGTTGGAAAAAATCCCAAAATCAAGCAGAGGTGTTTTATCAGTAGCATATTTTTCATTATGTGTAATCAGTTAACTTCTGATGCTTTTTCTTCCCCATCGCCCTACAGACACACTTTGTTAGGCACTCCGTCTGGCTTGTACAAGCATTGAGAAGCATGACCAGCAACATGGCTCATGCCCTCTCTGTTTGATTCTGTGTATTGGAGGGTGCAGTAGTAGAAGTAAAATATAGTATTGCCACTCAGTTCCAGCTCAGTCCAGTATATCTTTGGCTGACTACAACCAGGCGATAACTTGCTAATTTTTCTGATGAGTAGGAGTTGTTCACTGCATGTGTGCTCACCGCAAAAGCCTATGCTGTCATTTTTCACCGAGAGGATACGCAGTTCAGAGATGAAATGTTAATGTTTGCTTTCAGCCATACACTTCCAAATTCTTGAGGACTTTTTTTAGCTAGTTAACTAGCATTTATTACTGGCTAAAGTATTAACATCTTCTGCTGTGCAGTACTTTAGAAGTATAGTTATCTATTTTTATTTTCTCCCTGTAAGACAGATGATGACCCTAGGGGGTATAAGGCAAAGACCAACAATTGGGGGTTTCTCCTGCAGCTGGAGTTTTCTAAAGAAAATAAATCAAATCTGAATTTGTACAGGAATGTTTGCCTTGCATTCCACACACTGAGTCAATTTATCTCAGGGGCTCTCTTTTTCCTCCTCCCCACCCTCTTTAAAGGCTTGGTGACTGGAAAAAAAAGGAGGGGTGTATGGTAGATGGTAGAAAGAGATTTTGTAGCCACTGGTGCCAGGAATCATCAAGGAATGCTTAAGTAGTGCCTCCTGTGACAGCATCCAGTCTATTGGAAAAGCAGCATGTGCCATCTGGCTTCGATTTTGACTTAATTAAATGCATGCAGTCGTTTTTAACAACTCGACTGAGATTCAGCTGCCTTGACATTTTGTAAAGAGCTAGAGTTCGGATTTTTTTGGGGAAGCTACAATAGTCACCTGATTTATGTTGTTCTGTTCCCTTTCAGTGTGGTCCATGCAGTTTTCTGATATTTGAGTGACAATTACGTTTAAAGAAACTCTTAAGACTTGCTGACTCTTGGAAGCCTGATTCAGTTGGGTTTTTCCACTCTAGATTCTGGGATTTTTCTTAGAACTGCAGTTATTGTGGATTTTTTTAATAGCAAAAGGAGATTCTTAAGTTCAGCCAAGTCATTTGTCTGGGAAAAAGGCAAGCTTCTTTGTTGAAGAAGTTAGGTTACTCCACCCAAAGACTCCAAATCAATGGGATTGTAGCTCTGAGTGGGGAGGCAGGAAGGGGAAGGATGGGGGGAAGGAGGAGAATGCTGTATTTGCTGTTAACCAGAGTCCTCCTTAACGCAGAGAATAGCAAGGAACTACTTTTCACAGCCAGCAAACCATCTTGTACTGATGTGAGCCTGTCCTTTTAGTTCTCTTCTCTGTTGTTTCATCTTGCATCTAACAACTCTAACAATAACTTACCAATGCAGATGAAGAATGTTGGGAAAAAAAAACCTCTGCAAAATCCTACCCATGCTATTGGAATTTAAAAAAAATACTCCTTTGTTCTGAGTGCTGGGTATCTTGATTTTTGAGGCTTTATCATTTTGATCTTTAAAATTTTTGAAAAAATTCAAAGGAAGACAAATTCATAAAAATACTATTTTTGCTTAGCATCTAGGTAAGGTGAACAAAGACTCATTCAAGTTGCCTTTTGTACTTCAAGTTTTATCAAGTTGACTAGGGATATTGGTGTAGTATTAATGTAAAATAAGTCTTCTACGGTATTTCTGAAACTTCCAAATGGTTAATTTTTCTTTCGTCCATCTAGACATGAATACCCCACTGTTCCCATTTTTATCATTGGAAAGGGTATATTCTTGGAAGGCCCTTGCTGAAGAGGGAGTAGTTTTACAGTTATGTGTGCAGGATTATCTGGCCCTTTTCTAGTTCTATATTGCAATAAATGGTTTTGCTTTTTAATCTTTCTAGATCTGTTATTTTTAGCAAGTTATCCTTGGCCATTTGCCACACATTGTATGAATGGAATTCTACAGCTCTCATTATGAAGGTCAGTTTGCTTAGACCTCTTTAGCTGATTCAGTAAGTACAATATCCAGATCCCTCCTGCTGTGTCTTAACAGCTGTGCTGCAGGCTTGGGATAGACTTAACATTTCATTTACATCCTTCTCTTTTTACTCCCCCCACTCCCCAGCTTCCCCAACAAACAAACCCTCCAATCTATAATGGGCACTCTGGCCTGCTCATTCAAGAAAGAAGCTTTATGAGCTGGTCAGCAAGCCTTCACATGTCCGTTTCCCTTTGCCCATTCATGACTGAAATCAGGATTTATGAAAAAAAGAAAAAAAAAAAAATGCTGTTTTGTCAGCCTTGGTGACTGGTCCACTATCTGCAGAAGAAAAATAGCACAGAGAGATAGCTGTCAAACTTCCTCATGCAACTCTGCTAAATGTGTCTTAAACTTGGCCTTGAGAGCCCTGTTCCCAAGGGTGAGGGACTGCTGGAGTTCTGCTTTCATACATGTTGAATTCTTGGCCTCTGCATTCAGACTGCTGAAAAGGTTTCAAATAATGTTTCTTGCAAAGGAGGCACTTATTAGCGATAACCAAGCAACATCTTCCTTCTAATGTTAATCTGATTATTGTAGGACTAATTGACTCAAAGCAGTTGAGAATTGAGTGGCTTTAATTTCTTATTGTCCACCTGTACACGTAATCATCAGGATAAGGAGAGGCTGGGTATTTTGAACAGGTTGGATTGTTTGGAATGACTTTCTCAAAATCACTTTCCTAGTATGCATTGCTTGTGCATTATTATTTTTATTTACTGCAAAGTTAAATAATTGAATGGAGAAACCCCCCAATCTTTCTTTTTGTTGATTATGAATTGAGTATCAGTGAATGAGATTCTTTTTCCTTAGTATGAATGCATTTATCATAGAATCCCAGGTTGGAAGGGACCTCAAGGATCACCTGCTCCAACCTTTCTGGGCAAAAGCACGGTGTAGACAAGGTGGCCCAGCACCCTGTCCAGCTGAATCTTAGAAGTGTCCAATGTTGGGGAATTCACCATTTCCCTGGGGAGGTTATTCCAATGGCTGATTGTTCTCATTGTGAACAGTTTTCCTCTCGTGTCCAATTGGAATCTCCCCAGGAGTAACTTGTACCCATTACCCCTTGTCTTTTCCATGTGACTCCTTGTAAAAAGGGAGTCTCCGTCTTCTTTGTAGCCACTCTTTAGATACTGGAACATGGTGACAACATCTCCCTTAAGGCTTCTTTTCTCAAGGCTACACACAAACCCAGTTCTCTCAGCCTTTCCTCATATGGAAGGCTTCCCAGTCATTTGATCATTTTTGTGGCCCTTCTCTGGATCCTCTCCAGCCTGTCCACATCTTCTTTTGTATGGTGGGACCAAAACTGAACACAGTATTCCAGGTGTAGCCTGAGAAGCGCCTAATAGAGTGGGATAATGACTTCTTTGTCTCTGCTGGTGATGCCCTTGTTGATGCAACCCAGCATCCTGTTGGCTTGCTTTGCTGCAGCAGCACACTGTTCACTCCTATGGAGCTTGTTGTCCACCAGGTGCCTCAGGTCCCTTTTCACACAGCAGCTCCCCAGCCAGGTAGATCCCAGCCTGTGCTGTGCTCTTGGATTATGTTTTCCCAGGTGCAAGACCTTACACTTGTCCTTGTAGATTGTTTTACTTGTATTTATCCCAGGTTGTTTTAGTGGGATTGCTGCATGGTCTCTTTGGACTTAAGGGTGGCACTATTGTAGTGGTAGACATGCTTTTATATAATTTAAAATAATATGTAATATATATTACATAATATGTTATAAATAATTTTTCTCTGATGTTGGAGATACGCCAGCAATATATGCAAACAACATTCACAGTTTTACTTACCACGAAACAGGTAAGCAAGGCAAAGGAATCTGGGATGTTGGAAATAAATCTCCTTCAGGAAAGTTATCTGATTGTTCTGCCTGTTTCCTCTCTGCCCACATATTTGTTTGAAGGAGACTGTGTGGGACAGAAACTTGAGCCAGAATTAGGTTGGGGTAAGAGGAAAGGAAATGATTCAAGCTAGCAACTCTTACTCAGTTAGATTGAAGTTGGCCACAAGTTCATTTGGCACCTCCTGTGATTTATGATTGTGGAGTATCATTTGAAGAGCCCTGAGAGACTGCAAACTAGAGAAATGCCTGCAATTGTAGCCAGGTTATGCTAGGAGTCCCTGATGTGAGAGCAGGAGTGTGGTTTCTTACCTTCAGAGTGTATGTGCATCCATGCTTAGGAGCTCTTTCCCAGCTGATGGTGTAGTAGAGGAAGCTTTGGGAGTTGACTGTACAGAAGGTCTAAGAGTTGAACCTGCTGATTAGTGGCTCAGCTGTAGAGCAAGTCAAGAAGAGTGTAAAACAACTGAAACCACCATTGACTTGAGTGAGACTCTCTCTCTACAATTCTTCTTCGGCTCTGATCTTGTATGAAAGGTAGTCAGCTTATCTTCTCTAACCTGTTACTTAGTTGACTTCTGCTTCTTCTTGATCCACAATTTTATTTTCAGTTGCATGCTTATTCTAAGGTTTAGCAAAAATGTTTGTTTGCTTTATACTTACCTTGTAGGAGATGCTCCCTATAGAGGACTGAATTGATGCTTAGTGTTGCAATGAATCACAGTGCATTTTCTTATGTACTCAGTTGTAAGTTCTCTGGATGAAGAAACAGTCTCCTTGAGCTATATTCTTCTAGTGCATAGGTCTTGGTGCTTGACTAACGCTCTAAAAGACAATGATGGTGCAAGCTTTTCATTGTTTGTAAAGTTAACTGTGGTTTTCCATTGCCTCATCTTTGGGGGAACTGACTTTTGAACCTGGAGATGTTTTTACTGTTTGTTTGCTACACTTATGGTATATACAAGTGCATGTATGTACGTGCATATGGCATGAAATGGCATAAAAGCACCCCTAAGGTGAAGATTACCTGAACATTACGTATTATATGAATATCTTCATCACACCTTCATATTTCTAATTGTGAATCAGTTACTTAGAGGAGGGTTTTCTAACCAAATCAGCTAAGAAGGTAAAAACACGAGGTCTCAGTCATAGCGACTCACCCCTTCAAAGACTAAGAAAAAGAAGAGCTGTGTAGCTGACCTTTCTAGGATTATTGATCTACTTTCATCCAGTGTAATACTTTTCATACAAGAATTCAAAAGTCTTTACACTGACTACAGTTTAAATTTTATTCAGAGAACCATCACTGTGGCTTTTATAAAACCAGCTGTATGTTGCACTGAGGAAAAAAAATTAACATCCTCTGTGAGGCACAATTTACTTGGTTATTATAACAGAAATTGTTAGTTGTGACTTTTGAAAGTGCTAGTTGGAAGACACAGGGTACTTAAGTGAAAATTGAAAGTTAAAAAACTTACTGGGAGTTTGAAAAGAGGGAGCAAAAAACCTTTTCCTCTATATTCACCACCTTCTCCTTTACTGGAAAAGAGAGAGAGGGTCAACGCTTTATTAAATAGCAAAGGAGATTTTTGAATAAGTTCTCTAAGACTTTTTATTTTCAAATAATGTTTGCTTTAATGTATTTTCAAGTAGAATATTTCAACCAGCTTCAGTTTTATGCTTTTGCAGTTGTTGAGATATTTTTAAGACAGGAAGAACGCAGATTTCAAATCATTAGGGTTTTGTTCATTAATTACGATACATAGCCTTTTCTCTGCCAAAAGAAGTGTGATGATAAATCTTGAGTAGGATGTTCAGAATTATTTTTTTTTTACTTGTGTTGATGTGTGATGAAGGGAGCTTTTAATATGGAGAATATCTCTGGGAGGAGGGAGACGTTAAAGCAAGCCAGTCTTATGTCGTCTTAAATGTTTGGAGGTTTAGACCTAAGAGAAGAACGGGTCTTTTGTGCAATGTGAGCAGGCCCTGGATTTTCTGGATTTTATTGACTGAAATCTGCTTTGTGATGTGTAGCCAGGGTGCTTGAAGATAGACTTGTTCCACTTGTTCCAGAAAGTAGAGTGAAGAGTGTAGCTTCATAGTGTAGGTACATTCCTCCTGGGCAGGCAAGTCCTGAAGGGTTCCTTACAGTACTGAGTACCATCCCAGTCCTTGCACCTTTACAGGCTGTAATGCAGATAACTACACCATACAAAAATATCTTTGTTATTTGTATTTACAAGGCAATGAGCAGTACGGAAAGTACGATCGCATCTGAAGCGATACAGCCGTGTGCATGTTTTGTGAGTGGGCATCTGAGCTGCAATAAACTCCTTAAGTTACCTTGCTCAGGTGAGAAAGCAAAACATTATTTGTACAGTGACAATAGTTGAGTGTGCATGTAGTATATAGATCCTGTTTAAAATACAGGAGGGCTACGACCTCACATTCCAGAGGAGATTAAGTAGAAAGCATCAGTAAAAGCCATCTGTAATCAGATTCTCTGCACAGTTTTTCTTTTAGTGCTTTTGATCTGAGATGAAGCCAATGAGTGATGTGAAAGTCGCCTTAGCAAAGCATGAAACTTCCGAACTTCATGCATTTGGCACATGTTCAAATGGCTCTGTGTGGGGTCAGTTGTACTTTAACCTTGAGCTTCAGGCATGCTGCTAGAGAGTCCAAGCACTTTTATTTGTCCTCTTCTTTCCTTGGTTAATATATTCTGTCTTAAAAGTGAAAATATTTAACAGAATGACATTTTTTTCATTTTTCCACAAGTCAGATGTTAAATGTCACAATCCAGATAACTTTTCTTTTTTTAACCACTTTCCAAATTCAAACTACTCTGTTAAACCGTTTCAGTTTGGGAGCTGGCCAAAGTTAGCTGAGGAGTTTCTTATCTAGCTCAGTCATTCTGCAAGCATCCCCTTAAAACTCCTTGAGTCCAGAGAAATGAGCTGGTAAAGTCTTGCTGTATCTTAACTCTGCCTGCCCAGCATCTTGGCAAACTATGAATTTAATAGAAATGTGCTCTAGCATTAAATACTTTGGAAGTGATCCTATTTTGCTGTTGCTTAATGCAACAAAGAAATAGCAAATGTATCACAATATTGCTTTCATGCCAGTTAAAGCGATAGATATTTGATATTTGTGGTAATTCCATACTGTGGGATAGAGCTTGATGTATCTTCTGTAGCAATATTGTGTTTGGTCATCTGTCTTGTGTGATCTGTACCACTTTTTTAAAAAGAATTAAAAAAAGAAGCTTTTCATGACTGGTGTCGTGTGGCAGTTTCCATTAGTCTGAAAGAAAACTTGTTAAATGTCAACATGTTTAGACATAACTGTAAAATAATTCCTTAATGCTCTCAAATGTTGCCAGTGTGTCCATTTAACAGAGAAGTGTTTTGTCTCTTCAGCCACAGAACAACTGCTGAAGAATATACCGCATGTGACTGGGTTATTTTGCTTGCTTTCATTCTCCCCAGTTAATTGATTTGGATCACTTTTTTGCTTGGCATGCTAATTAAGTCAAACTGGTGTACAGTAAGATTCATACTTTGCTACATGTCTTCTCATGCCACAAAAATGTTAGCTTTTTTTTTTCTACAGAGCTCCTTAAAACACTCTTATGCACTTCCGTGCCATTGACCGAGCAGACAGGCGGATTTTGAAGGCTGGAGGGTGGTTCTGTGTTTCGTCTCTTCCATCTATCAGTTTATTTAGCCTCTGGGATGTGCTCATTTGCAAGCAATGCACAGCCTAGTACAAACTACTATAAATTTGTCAGCCACAAAACAACGGAGAAAATCCCTAACTCAAATTTTATACATTGTAACTTTGGTCCTCAAAGACAGGGTGCGTATTTGATAGGCATAGGCAAATCTGTAAATATTTCACCCCTATTAATATTGCAATACTGTAAATTTTTCAACGCAATTTATGCTTGATAGTTACATAAAGATAATATTCAGTACACTGCAGAATAATGCTCCAGCGTAAAAAACGGAGTGCTTGAGAGCAAAGCGAAGGGTCTTTATTTGAGGGTGAAAGGGCAAAACTGCTACTTCAAGTGTTCTTTAGTTTTCCTGTGCTGTAATTTGCTGATGCTGGAGCCTGAACGTTTCACCACGGGTATGGCTGAGCTGGGACGGTGACGAGAGAGCCTTCAAGTAGGCGTGAGGCCATGCTTGGGACCTTCTGTACAGCACCGTGTTTACACAAGTAAGAACACAGCTTACGAAGGCGTCATCCCATAGAACTCTCTGCACCCAGGCACCCGTGGAACCTTAGGGCCACTGGGCGCCCTCTCTCCCGCTGTCCCCCCAGGGATGGGCAGGCAGGAGCTCTGGGAGAGGAGGTGCGCTGGGCGGTGAGGCCAGCAAACCGAACCGTGGGCTTTCAGCAGGGCCAGCTGGGCTCTGCTTTCTGGTCTGGTGCCAGGAGGTCGCTTTGAGTTGTTGTAGACTGGCTGATGGAATTACCCTTTGTTTTTCCCCACTTCGATACCAGGGCGGCATAAAAGCACCTGTGTCACAAATGAATTTCTGTAAGGGGGTATTTTTATTTAGCTTTGTGTTCTTTTTCCCATTTTCCTTTTCCTCCTTTTTTTTTCTTTTTTTTTTTTTTTTTTAATTGAGGTAATAGCTGTTACTTTTGAAAAAGCTTCAGCGTTGCAGGTTAAGGATGATGCTCCTCTGTGAAAGGAGGCTGACTGTTGGGGTTTTGGAGTCCAAGTAACTTCTTCCACTGTGTTCTTAGAAAATTATGACGTTAGAAAATGGAGTTGCCTTAAAGGTACTTTCTAAATGTATCATTCACTGTACTGAAAATACCTATAATGTTAAATTGATTAAAATGTGACTTTTTGTATTATTTTTCTTTTCCACAGGGTTTGAATATGTGCTGATAAATCTTATGTATTATGTATATTTATTATGATAAATCTTATAGATTTTTTGTAATCGGTAAATGAGCTGTACTTTTTTACTTATAATCTTGTGATAGAAGACTCAGAATATTTTTTTTCTGGCCCTGTGCTGCTTATATTGTAAATCTTCTTGACAAGCAGAGCAACTGTTATGCTCCTTATGCATATGTATAATTAACAAGCTGCTTGTGTTGCCTCCTAATCTAGATTATCATCCTGGAAAAAAAAAGTTTTCCTTTCGCAAAGAGAAGATTGAAAAGCTGAGGTGTGACATAATACCAGCATGGAGGAGTAGCATTACCAATTAATAACACTATCAGGAGAAGGAGGCTTGTGTTCCTTATCACAAGGCCATTTTTAAAGTTGCACAATTTTTAAAAGTCAGCCAGTTTTTCCTTGTTTGCATTTGACAGGCTCTCTGTAAGAATCCTGAAAATGCATGTTTGGTTTAGTGTGAAGTAGGCAATATTTTTATTGAGTTTTGAGCTCTTAAGTTTCCCGTTTGCAGGAAACTTCTTTTAAATTATATTTTCACAGCTTTAAGCCATTTCAGTGAGTAAATCACAGCGTTATTAAGTACACTAACTTACCGGTTTATTCACTGGTTTGGGCTAAGATCTTGGAAAGTTGATACTGAGATAGCCAGCTATAGTTCTGATGTCAGATAATATTGCTGGCTCTGTGGCAACAGACTGTCTGGTCCTTTATCTTTTAGAAGATCACTGTAGAGAGCTTTGCCTGTGTAATAGAGTTTATGCTACCTGTATTCCTCTGGAGATTTATTTACAGTGAAGTAATGAATGGGGAAAACTAGTAGCCTTTAATGCAGTCCACGCTGTAGTGGCTGTGCCAGGTAGGACTGCGAGGGTGAACTTCTGAAGCAGAACAAATAAGCTCTTTGTAGCCTTCCTTTGTTATTCCTAGTAAGTTGCTATACAACATAGCTGTGTATTGGACCCCAAAAGTGCTTCAGTCACTTTTGTTAATAACTAAACGACCCAACTAAGAGGTCTGTTCTTTGCATTTTGTGCCTTGCTGATAAATAGGAAATATGATACTCCCAATGTGAAATGAAGTACAACAGTATTCCAGAAAGATTATATGGATATTTCTCTGGATCACAGCCTTTAAACTCCATGGAAGAACCACTGTACAGAAAAAGTTCTAAAATACAAACAGTGAAGAATTCAAAGGGTATGTACTAAAAAGTACTCAGAAAGTCAGTTCAAATTTTGAAACAGTCTTGAAATTCAAATGATAACTAGAGTAGATAACTGGTAAAGGAGGGAGGAGAGAGAGATTGGTATTTGTAATGAGAAAACTATGAATAGAAGACAAAAACAAACTTGTGGTTTGGATAACCACATGGAAAATGCAGTGAGATTTTATTTGTAAACTTAAACTGGATGATGTCCAGACAAGGAGAAACCTATGACTGATAACTGTAATGGATCTGTTGTAGCTCTAAAATGCTGCATGTTGCCAACCAGTCTTTCCAGCTTCATGTAACTAGCTAATATTTCAGAATAAGAACATGCCCACTTTTTCTGTACAGAAACATAAACCAGTGACTTGGAAAACGATGGAAGAGGTACTGTCTAGTAGATACACCATGCTTGCTTTAACTGGTAATGTCCATGCACTTGAGAGAGCTTCATGAAATATTTTGTCTTACAGTTACTTTATTTTCCAAGCTGTACAAAGTATGTGAATGCAGCAGGAGTCCCTGCAGCTTTCTTCAAATAATGAAATGGGAATTTCAGGTCTTTTACTGCAGTTATCTAACTTCCTGCACTTCAGTCTTACTCATGCTCTGGAAACCCCCTAATAGAAAAAGCCGCAGTTCTTCCCTCTAGTGAGCAGCTCAAGAGGTATCAGCCACAGCCCACGTTGGCACAATACCATGGCTGCTAATATCTGCTGTGTGGTATGGACCCAGACCAACTTAAATGGACTACTGCTAGCCCATCTCTGCCTTCCTGTGTCTCGGAAAGAACAAATGTGTTTTTCTCCACAGTTCACTAGTAGTGAAGAGTATTGTTCAGCTTACTGGGAGAAAGATGAGAATTTGGGGATGTACTCCCACATCTACATCTGCAGCTCTAGAGACAAGAACAAAACCCAAGAACACCAGTGCAACTTTCCCCCAAATTCACATCGCTGCATGTCTTTCTGGTGTGTCCGTGTAGTGCTTTTCTCTCGCCAAGGTGCCTTTGAAGGTACAGACCCGCATTTCTGAAACACTAGATGTACGTAAACAGGAGGAACTAAGCCATCTGAACTCATGCTTCTCATAGTCCTTAGCTATTCTTGAGACAGAGAAACTAACAACAACAGAGGAAGTGTAGGGATAGCTGTCTAATAAAAAAACCTGTGGGTTTATACTGACATGCTTAGTAAGAGGCTTGCAATACATTCTTATTTTCAGCAGCCCTCACCTTTGATCTGTAGTAATAATGTACTCTTTTAATATTAAAAGAAAACAAACAAAAGCAAAAGCTCCAAATCTACCTCTAGGTATACCATTTGTTTTGCATTAACTGGTCTTCAGGTCCGTAGCTAGGTCAAACAAAAAACTCTAGAGGCTTACAAATTGGTCATTACAGTGTCTGGCGTTAAGCTCCTAGAGTCCATCTACATTTTATTAATTGAGTGCTTGAAATAGGTAATCCAGAAACCTCCCAGTTAAGCAAGGAGCTACTTAAAGAAGTATACCAACGTGAACATCTGAACAGAGAAGCAGTTTGAATTCTCCCCCATTCATTCAAAGAGGAGAGTCAGGACTGCAGTAGCAAAGCAAGTTTACAAACCACAAGCTTAGGGTGAATTCCTATTTCTTCCCTCCCCACTCCTTTTTTTCCTTCCTTTTTCTGAGTTGGGAATTACTAATTACTCTCCTTTTAAAACAAAGCCAAAGTAGGCAGCAGCCGAAGTACTGCTTGCTCAGCTTTTATGTTTTATCCAAATGTTGGGATGCATGTCCAGAAAATAGGAGACGCTTCTTTCCTTTGCTTGGGGGCAATTCGAACTCCCATCTCCTGGGGCTGGGAGGCTGCCGTAACCACCAGGCTGGATGCTGGGACACTGCCATGCTCCTCACTCGTTCTGCGGAAGCAGTCCTGGGCTGGGAGGACTGGGGTGAGAGTACAAAGGGAGTGTGATTCCTCTTTCTTTTTTTCTTTCTTTTCTTTTTTGTAGACCATGAGTAGGATGCTTTTTGGAGAAGAGGTGAGTGGGCAACCTTAGGTACAGGTTTCAGCTCCCAGCATGTATGCCTATAATGAGGAACAAACATAAAGTGCATAAACACTAGTGGAAGTAGAGAGAGAAACCTCAATTACTGAACTGTATGAATGTACCGCATCTGTCAGATGTTTGGCTAAAAGAACATATTTTCTAAAGCCCCCTCCTAATGAGGTGAGATTAAAATGTATTTCCATGTCATTAGCATTTAAAGGATGGGGAGATGCTCCATCACCTAAAAACCCAACCTAGTTAGCTGCAGCCCAGTCCTTAGTGTAACTATTGAGAGATAGAACTACTCGCAATGTACCACTCTCTCTAATGAATTTTTTTTCAGCATCTTAAAGTACACCCACTTATTCTTCAAGCTACTATGAATGAGGAAGCCCAGGAAGGATTTACCGGTGGGTAAAAATGCTTTCATTCAGCCAAATTCTGAGGCTGTTTTAAGAAACTGCTTGTTATTTCTATAGTAAAAGAAGGCAACAAGCTGCCTTGCTGGAAAGATTGCTTAGAGTAATGCACAGCCTGAAGTAAGCTTGAGCTGAAGACTTTAAGCTTCAGGTCAGAAATGGTAGAAGACCAGTTGGATGACAAATTTACCTAAGACTGCAAGATATTCCCCAAGTTTCTGGAAATGATGTGGTTCAGCCCTGCAGGTAGCTGTGTACCAGTGAAGTCTTAAGCCTGAATGGTTGGTGATCCATGATGAAGGCAGGTGTGAGGCAAGGGCAGCAGGTGTCTTCAGAAACCGAAGTATTTTTGGAGTTACATGCTTCTGAATGCAGGTTTTTGTGGTTTGTTTTTTTTTGTTTTAAATTTTCATCCTTATGATGGAATTTGTGATGCAACTAATGTAGCTGATTGTAGCCTTAGATGCATAACAGAATCTTCACCAAATACTACAATTGCCTGAATCACAAAATGTTGAATTATCCTATGGAAGGCTGATCAGCCTCTGTGCCCAAAACAATGCAGAAACCTGTTGCCCATTTCATTTGCAAAGCAGAAGGCATTCCAGTTGCTGGTTTAGTCAAACCTTCAACTTTGTTTTATCATCATAAATAAAATCTTAATAAAAGGTTTTTCTACAATTTAGACTGTAAAAAATACTGACTTTAGAGAGAATTTAAATACAGTGCAAACAAAATCTTGCAGCATGTAGCTGTTGTAATGTGTATGCAGTTTAAATATTTGAGAATCATTTGGGAGAGTAGATTGTTTCTCTGCTGGTTTTAGTGATGATAAATGTTTTTGTTGAACTCAACATGTAGCTAAGTCCTGTAATACTTTGTGACCTAATGATCTTTGCGGGATGAATTTAAGATTTGCGTTGAAATTTCAACCTCCAAGTCGGTGTTTACAAAAATACTCCAGCGTTGTGATTGAATCTCAGCCTACGTGCATAGATCTTATGCATAAATCAAAATTCAGGGTTTCTCTCTCGCGAATTCTTTGCACTTCACCATTTGAAGAATCAGGTCTCTGTTCAGAATATGCTTTTGGGGCAAGGCAGGCTGCGGTGATAGGCTTGAGAGTGAAAGGCAAGTTTTGAATGTGAGTACTGCCTGCAGTGGGCAGGCTCTCCAAAGGACCATGCTGCTTTTCTCTGAAGATGGTCATAAGAATGCCTGTGGAAAATTGTCAGGCCTATCAAACAGTGGGTTAAAATACTGCTTTGCTCCCAGCTCTTGCATACTTCAGCATTAAGCTTTTAAGACCTGTCTTGTCTCAAAGGAAAACAGCTGTTTCATGGTGTTCATAAATAATACAGGCAGTATCTTGTGGGTTCCACAAATATTCAGTTTCCCGAACTGTGTTAGAGACTCATTTCAGAATGTCAGTACAGGCAGTCTTTAATGGTCTGTCAGTTATCGAGATGTGCAAGTTCAACATCTCCTGTGCAGTGTGGTATTTAGAACAGTCAACCTCCTGGCAACGCTGACATCCTAAACTAGCGTGCTAAGACATGAATTTTTCATTAGTGTGGTTGCATACTGCTGGAATACACGCTTGAAGCATTCGTGTTCACCAGCACAGGCGGCAGTGGGGAGACATAAGGCATATGTATGATGGCATACACATGTGCCTATATTGTGGTCCCACCACCAATGTGGGAAAATAGAAGTATGATTACACATTTTCTTCTGTTGTGCAAGAATTATTGTACAAACATTCTTCCCCGAAATTCCGCTCATACTTGAGCAAGTGATGTGCAGTGGAGTTGTGACTTGTGCTGCATGAACAGGATGTGTCTTTTAGTAAGTGCATCTGCACATACGACAGATACTTTTGCCAACCAGAAATACAGATGTTTGTCAAACTGAGTAGTTTTGCCATAATTAAATATATGCCTTCTTAATCAGGAAAAGCAGCTAATTGCGTGTGTAATGTTTTGATATTTCTTTAAAACTTTTTTTTTCAGTCTTTGAAGTAATATGCCTGTTCTTAGAGCTAATTATGTCAGCAACATGTGTTATACAATGAAGCTTTTGAAAAAGAGCTACAAATGAAAGCCAATTTGGAAAACTTCCATTTAGAGGAGTAAGCATACTCTAATTTCAGCATATAAGAATTATTCTGTCCTACATCACAGTTTACTGTTAAATCCATGCAGCTTTTTGAAGCTCCTATTTGTATGTTTTGTGTAAATTTTCCATTATTTTAATCCATGGTGATTTTAGGACTGTAGTTGCTAATCACAATCCTGTAATTTCTTAAGAAAAAAATAACCTTTGTCATGTGAGTATGAATTGCATGACCCAGTGTTACTATCTTATTGGTCATTATCTCTCATTAATCCTAGGAAGAATTAGACGTCTAAAGTAGAGAGAAGGTGGCAAGATGTTTGTGGAGATGCCAAAAATGCTCGCATATCTAATTCCTATGGTAAATTATTAATGAGGAAGGAATTACTTCTAATGTTCTGTGATGATATTAAGTAATGGAGTTGTAAGGAATGGAATATAGAACATCTACACAAAATTACAAACTTCAAATTATGAACATGTGGGTCTGTTTAGGAAAAATAGTAAAATTCCTTTTTTTAAGAAAGATTTAAAAAAAAATCTGAAATATATGGCAACAGAGCACTGAAGGTTAGGAGGAAAAAGGGCAGGTTACCATTGTGTTATATTACCTAGGGGTATAAATTGCTACAGATTAGTCCCTCTCCACAGAATTGGATTTTGCTTTTTTCAGGTTCTTGACTCAAAAAAGACTTAAGATGTTGGTGCTTAATTCTAGCTACATGAATGTTTCACGCTCTGCTCAGATGAGTGTGTGCCCTAGGAAGGTAAATGGGTACTATTTCATCTTGTCAATAAACAGCATGAAAACACTGGTAGGCTTTTTCTCGATATGCTTTTATTTCTGTGGCATCATGAGAGATTTACGTTGATTGTATTAGCAGTCTGTCTCTCTAAGAGTGGCCCTCTGGTGTCTGACCATACCAGTCAGCTCAGATACTGCAAGTTGACAAGGTGGAACAGCTTTGGCAGAAACTGTCCTGCAGTCCTTTCTGCAACTTACTTTCTCAGCCTTGTTTGATAATTTTAGAAGCAATTGCGTTGCAGTTCCTGCGCTAGAAAAATATATTTATTGCTGTATTTAGTGTTGCTGTCTTCATCTTTTCATGTTCTGGGTGAAAGTGGAGTGAGGGAAACTATTCCTTTACTAGGACGCTAATAAACAAGAACAGAGGAAAAACTAAGGGCAAGGTTACCCAGACCTTTTTTGTTTCTATAATAATGTGCATTTTTGTTTTCTTGAGGGTCATCCCACTAGCTTCTGAGTTTTTATTGCTGTAAGCAAGAAGAATTGAAGTTGCGTACAGAGTGCACAGCAGAAACATGGGTTTGGTAGAGTGGCAACAGATACCTGCATCTATTCAGTTTGAAGTACTACGTACTTACAGTAAGCGGGGTTGTGTAAATATGGGGAGGAAGGAATAAATGTGTCTTCTTGAAGTTTGAATTTGGCTTTAAATATTGGAATTGTTGAGGAAGATGATGGCAAAGGAAGGCTTTAGGCTGTAATTTGGGTGCTCTGTTAGCCTGCATATCAATTCTGAACAGGGAGAAAAGATTAATGCAAAGAGCAAAGCCTGTTGTGGAATATTAAAACCCTCAAATTTTAGGAGGAGCCCGACGCTTCTTTTGAAGATTTTCATTTTCTTTGCAGAGGAATGGATAAGGGAATGAACAAATAAGACCTGTTTCCATATTCAGTACCTTAGTGAGACTTTTTTTTCTTTAGAGTAATACTACAAAGGGGACTTCTTGTTGAAGAAATTGCTATCAGTTATTATGAGAGCAGGTCATTCTCTTCTCATTAATGCTTATGTCAGCTAGATTGTTGCTTAGACATGTAACATTATGTTCTGCTCACTCCACTGCGTAACAGCGGGTTCCTAAATGAATACTTCAGCAGTGGCTATTAAAAATTGCTCTTACTTTTTCAGGAGTTGATAAGAGTATTCATACAAGAATTATCAGGGGATCTGATAGTTTCTCACTGTCTGAAAACTGAGCATCTGTGCTATGTCAAAAATGGAAGGTCCCAAACAGTAGGCGTGACTATAGCCCGATGATGGTGCGAGTCTGTCAAGATAAGTATTCTGATAAAAATGGGCTGTGCAAGAGAAGATATTTAAAATGCAAACCTAATGCTGTTTGTAAAATTCCTGTGGCTTTTGGCAGATCCATCATAGTACTTTTTGAAACTGGCAGACGATGAAGAAGTATTTTTTTCTGTTGCTGGGTCTTAATCGGTGCTACCTGTGTCTAGAAGTGTTGCTTTTTTCTGGAAACCACAGCAGTCTGTAGACACAGGCATAGATGCAACTTAAATTTTATGTAAAAGGTTACATTTAGACTGATTGACTGAATGAAATAGGTGAAATTCATTTTCAGTCTGCACTCTGTTGCTATCTACTAGATCTTTCAATGTCTTCCTTTGAGGCATGTCAACATTATTCACAAACAAACTGTAAGCTGATGAAACTGGACTTTTCCTTTGTAATTAATGCACAACCGTACCTATATGACCAGTCAGACACACTCCTTTTTTTTTTTTCTTTGATTTGCTGGTAAGTCCTACCCTTTCCCTAGTTATGCAGTGGTATTTTACAGTCTATTCAATTGTATTCAGTATGTTATTGTCAAGGGCACATTGGCAAGCTGTGACATTATTTTCCTGGGATGGACAGGAAGGCAGATAGATAAGCCAACCTTGTTGGAAGTATATGGTAGTTGCAAAGTAAAAAGCCTTGAACCTTATGATCGTAAAGATTACTTTGTCAGGTCATATTTTTCCTCTTGGAAGTTTGTTCCTGTTATCAGTTTGAAAAGATAAAATGTGAGTTGTTTCTATCCATAACCTCTTTTTTAACCATTCTTATCGTTGTTCATAGTAGCTGAAAGTACAAAAATGTAGACCTATAAAAAATACTTAGTTAACTGCACAGATTACATATAAAAACAGCCTATGTGTGTATATATATAATCACCCATAAGTAAACTTGCACAAGTAAATATGGATAAGTTAACCCTTTCAAACCTCTCTGGTAGAAGATTTGTTAGAATAAGTAAACTATGTATAGAAAAAGAAGTTATTATTTGGCCTTCTGGCTATTTTTTTTTTTTTTTCCATGGCACAGGTATGTGCTCCTTTCTTATACAGGTTATTTTGCCATTTTGGAAAAAAGATAGGAAGGTATGTTTAAGAACAGTGTAGTGTATCCATGAGTTCAGATGGGTTTCTCCGGATTGGATGCCATTAGTTTCTGTAAAATGCAAAACCAAACTCTCAGCTACAAATAAATTGGAGTTATTTCTCAGTAATTCTTGAATAAGACATGTACAGCTTGTCTGGACGAATGCTGTACTAGAGAGCAGTAGGAGGGTGTCTACATGGTGATGTGGTGCTAGAAAAAAACAAAACTTGGGCTATGCTTCTATGCTTTGCAAGTGTTACAGGCACATTGGTGTGAGGGAGGGACGGGACTGGGATACTCCAGGTTCAGGGTCAGCACCACCAGCAGGCTTCTCCCACCGCCCCTGCTTCCAGCATCACCATCTTTTCCACTGTTCTCTTGGCCTTATTCCTACTCCATGTAGGCTGGGTCCATTTTTGCTTTCTTCTTGCCTGGATGCCAGCCTGGGTTTGTCAAGACTGTAAGAGCTAGGACTCTCCCTTGCCCAACTTGCTGCCCTGGAGGAGCTCTTGGATAGAAAGATCCCCAAAGACCTACAATTGGTACCTGTTTAGTTGCTCTGTGGAGGTGGGATATATATACAGGCCTGCTAGTGTGGGTTATATGGACTGATATGCTTCTAAATGCTATTATGATAAATCTCACTGAGCTGGGAAAAGCAAATTTTATTTAGAAGCTGTAAAATGTGTTTAGCAAAGCTTAGGTACTAATAGCAAAAAAACCCATCCCTGACGCTAAGCAGCCCCACCTTCCTTTAACTGATAGATTGGCTCTATGCTTTCAAAGCATCAAGGTGGTTTTTAATTTATTTTTCTTTTTAATTTGAGTACAAGTGTTCAGTGGTGATTAAATGTTTCCAACTTCTGTTACTGAAACAATGGAATCACTGTGAAAAAAACTTAAAAACTTAACAACAGATGTTTATTTTTTAAAACCTACAAAGCTATGTGAAGTCTCTCTTCCTGATACTTTTCATCTGGGAATTGTTATCATTAGTTTCTTGGGGCAAAGATTCAGTAAATTTTTAACTCTGAATACTTTAATTGGTCGTCCTCAATTTGCCGAGCTTATGATGGCCTTGTGATTTATAGACTAATAGACTAAGAAATAATAACACTATCCTCTTAGAAATAGTAATTGATGAATCAGAAAGGTCTTCTCACAGCATAATGGTAGGTATTGTTTTGAATGTAGGTTGGAATAAAGGATTAATCAGCTTATGTATATGTATGGATTTTTTAAAAGGGAAATGGTGGGTGTTTTACCATACTTTTTAAACACTTCTGGTTTGAGGAGCTCTGAAGTTAGGTTTGAGCCTGAAGTCAGTTTTTACAGCTGTAATAAATCCTCCACAAAAATGGCCTGTTACAGCAGAAGTGACAGCAGGCCCTTAATCAAAACAGTGGAGTGGACACAATTATAAAAATTGAATAAATACTTAAAGAACTGTACCAAGTGACAGCTTTTAAAAATATGATGTTTTCTTTAAAACAGAAAACAAACATAAAAGATTGCTGGGCAAATAGAAGATTACAGGGCAAATATCCAAATGTTTAAATACACTGAATGAAAAGCAATTAGAAACAGCTGTGATAGACTGTCCTATTACTGAACTCTACCCTTTAAAAAATTGCTTCCAAACTGATTTTTAAGAACCACCTGTTGACAGAAGGCAGGGCTCCGGCCAGCCTGACAGCCTGTGGTCTGCATGGCGTGATGGGGGAGACTTTGAAAGAGCAGCTGGCCAAGGTGGGTTTCTCTGCCTCTTCAGAGGTTCTGTGACAGTGACCGTGAGCCATTGCCCTCAGGTCTAGGGAAGAAAGAAACTGCTGTTAGGGAAATACATTGCCCTGGATTAAATGTTCCTAAAATTTAGTGCTGTTTGCTGTGATGTTTAAACAATCTGAGGAAGAGCAAGTATGGGCGATTAGGGGATTGGAACATCTCTCCTATGGAGAAAGGCTTAGGGACTTGGGTCTCTTTAGTCTAGAGAAAAGAAGATTGAGGGGGGATCTTATTAATACTTACAAATACTTAATGGGAGGATGCCAGGGGGATGGGAGTAGTCTTTTTTCAGTGGCGCCCAGTGATAGGACGAGGGGTAATGGGCATAAACTTGAACATAGGAAGTTCCATCTTAACATGAGAAGGAACTTCTTTACTTTGAGGGTAGTGGAGCACTGGAACAGGCTGCCCAGAGAGGTGGTGGAGTCTCCCACTCTGGAGACATTCAAAACCCGCCTGGACGCTGTCCTGTGTAACGTGCTGTAGGTGACCCTGCTCTGGCAGAAGGGTTGGACTAGATGATCTCCAGAGGTCCCTTCCAACCCTAACAATTCTGTGAATTCTGTGAACGATGATACCAGGCAAAAGGGAAGTTCTGGCTTCTGTGTTAAGGCAGGGTGTCACCAAATACCATAGACGCTTACCTGCCTGATCAAAGTGCAGCAATTCCTGAGTTAATAGTATTGTATAGTACTGCATAGGCCCAGATTTTGCAGTTTGGTAGTGCGTTGTTAAGCTTTATTTTCTTTATATGGTGTTCCTTAGATTTCATGTTGAGTGGTCAGTGCTGGTTGTTGGACCCGCAGTGTGTGGGGAGAGGTGGTTCATGGTTATGGGTGCCCTTCAATGACTTGAGGGTTTGTGTGGAATTCTTTGCTTTGCTGCAGACATCCTGCATTGACTTAGGCTCAGAAGCATATATGGAAACAAGGCCCATCTGTAACAGCGGGATAGATTAGTTCCCTGCCAGGTGTCCTAACAGTAACAGTCTCTGTAATGTCCAAGTATGAAATCAGAAGTGGGAGAGAAATGTGTTAGCCTTGCCCAGCTTCTAGCGCGTGCATGCCTGTTCGAGATGCCTTACATATACACACCCATTCCCTTTGGACCAGGTTGGTCCTGTTGCAGTTTGTACCCCTGTTTTATCCTCCCTCGGTTTGACCCATGAGTGTTGGTGGTGACTGCAGCCCTTACTAGTCATGACTGCATTTGCAGAACATATAGCAGGAGTTAGGTCAGTTCTGTTATTTTTATGTGGATTCCTCAAAGTTACACAAATGCCAGGCTTGAACTGTAAAGGTATTTCTCCTTTGTTTAACTCTGTGCAAATCAAAATAATTAACACTTCCTACATTTTACTTGTTCTGAAGATCTCATACAAAGATTGTTAGTTTTTTTAAGAAGATCCCTATTAGGTGCTCCTAAGGCAAACAACCACAGAATCATTTCTTGGCTGTATGAGAAGTGAATTGTGATAAAAGAGTTTATCACAGCCGATAGCAGAATGCTGATAAATGGCGCTGTTTTTTCCTGTGTTTGTCTCTGGGTTTGGGTTTCCATCCCGTCTCCTACCCTGTCCAGAGAGAGCATGGACAAGAAACTGTCGTCATTGTAAACAAAACTAGACCTCTTGTGTGACACAGTGTTTCCCCAACCTGTCTCCTCCTTGTTTATACAGGTGCCTGTAGAGGAATGTGGGTATTTTAAGTAAAGCCTCAGACCTGATAAACACAGAAGTGAAGGGGTCATGTTCTAGAAGTGGTGCTCCCCATCAACAGCATTTTAAAGCTGCATCTATAGGCCATTATTTTCCCCTTTGCGTGTATACAGACTTGTAAGTGTCCTTTGACAGTGTTTGGATATCTAGCTGTTAGACTTTTCTTCATGGCTTGGATCGTCCCCTATTTCAAGGCGCTCTCTCCTCTTCACAGGAAGAATTTCACATACCAGTTACACATGTGTTGTTTTTGCAGTCCCCCCCTGCATCTGCGTCTGTATCAGTGTCTCTTCCTGTTTTGTGGATATGCTACTTTATAAGCAAAAACAAATTTGGGAAGATACGACAGTTAGTGTAGATACCGTTATGACAGCAGAAGTCCACGGTTCCAATCCTCCCTGATGCACAGATCCCAGTTTGCCTTTGCTCTTGGCCATAGGGAGGTCATCAGGGACAGCAGGGTGAGAGTTGGGGACTGTCTAAACAGATGCTTTTTGTCAACAAACATCCTTTTCATCCCCTCTTGAAAACATTTTTTTTGGTAGCAATATCAACATCCCTGCTAAGGATAGGAACTCGTGGCGTTTACTCTTGTTAATTTAGTATAGTGAGAGGGATATGATTTGTTAATGCATCTCAAAAACATGATTTGAGGGCAATTCTAGAACTCTGCTTTACTAATCCAAGATACGCAGTGTTACTATACCTTTTTTTTTTATGAAGGCTTATGTCCGTTATTTATAAGAAAATAAGGTGTTGATTGTTTTTCTTGTATGTGTGTTTTGTTTCCTGCTATTTCTATAAAAATGTTAAGATGTGTACTTTATGGGCGTTCAGTTCCTGCAAGTATTCCAAGGCTGAGCAGAGGGGTTGTTCAGGGTTATGTTCAGTTGCATCTGCCTGCTGCCAGTGACTTGAGGCAGATCTCTTCTTGTTGACAGTTCTTGAAAGACTTCATCTTAAAGTGCATTTTCAAGGCTTTATTTTCAGCTATTGCCTTTTAGTTTTTCTGCGCACCTGAAATTCAGAAAGAAATTGGATGTTACTTAGGTAGTAGGGACTTAAATCTTAAAACTCAGGCTTAAATCCTGAACGCAGCATAGCATTCTGTAGGTGAGTGAGTGAAATACATTCATGTTTGAGGGGTGAAAAACAGTTGTGAAATTTTCAAGTGTATTTGCCAGTTCTAAAATGTTTATGTATTTTGGTTGAAATTTACATTTCTAGTGAAGGTCTGATGAGATGGAAATTTTATCAATGTGTGAATAAATAAAAACAATAAATGGAAAGACTTATAAGCAGGAAGAGAGAAAACCTGAAGGAGAAGCTGGAATGGCACTGTCCAAGTTTATGCCAAGGAGGCAGGTTAGTAGGGGAATGTTTTTGAAGAGGTCTTTTCCTCATGGATATATGTTTTTTTTTTTTTTATTCATTATGACTAAAGGACTTTTTAGTGTATCTGAAGAAATTGTTAACTAGACAGGAAAAATACATTGCCCTTTCCACTTAGAAGCGCATTGTCAAGTGGAATGGCATTCATGCAGCCATTTGGGGATCTGAGGTAAAACCAGTACAGAAGATTTATGTTTAAATTTGTTCAGCTTGGGGATGTGTGGTGTTTATTCTCCCTAGGGGCAGCTGATCTGGAGGCAAGGTATTATAGAAAGCCACCTCTAGTTTTTGTGAAGACAGCTTCAGCTTTGTGTCTAGGTTTTGATTATTATTTTTAATTTTTTTATTATTTTTTTATTAATGTTGTTTTGGACAGCCAAAGTCTCTTTGGAAAGCCTGCACTGTGTGGAATGTGTAGTCTCCCTGCTGAAATGAAAACTCGGAGGGGGTAACTGAATACTCCCTGCTGTCAGTGCATTGCCAGCCTGAAGAAAAAACAAACAGGCTTGCTGAGAACAATGAACATTCCTTGAAACCCCAGCAGACAGATTTTTTGCCTTTTTTTTTTTTTTTTTTTTTAAGACAAAAATAAAGCCCCTGTTGAGGTCTTCAGGTCCAGGTGGCAGGGCCCAGGGGCTTCTCACCCCTTGACATTCAGTTGGTGTCTTACTCGGGGCATAATAAGGGCTGCGACTGGTTGGTATCTACATTTTGGAGTTCAAAATGTCTCCCCCTACAAGTAATTTTCTCCCCACCCCACCCCCACCCCCCTTTAACCTCTGTTTGACCTTCTCTGTATAATTCTAGTGATTCAACTCTGAATTTCATTAACATTTTCGTGCTGCTTTTCAAACCTACTGGGCTACAGATCTCCAAACGCAGTTTATTTAGTAGTAACCCAGAAATGCATCTGAACACTTGAAAGACTTGTGATTGCCTGTTAGGAGGCTTGAGATTCATGAGTCCCAGGCTGCCTGTTCTCTTGTTCAGCTTTGCCTGACTTCAGGGTCCCTTGTATGGCAGCCACTCTGTCCTTGGCATCCGTGAACTTAGATCTTTCCTTGCATATAAGTGATTTCCACTGCTGCTCCCTTGTTTTCAACTTTACTGAAGATTTGCAGTGATAATTTAGTATTCTGGTAAATTCTTGATGTTCAGACGATACACAAACAGGTTAGAAGCAGGTCATAGCTTGAGAACTAGATATATTGGGATGTAAAAAATTGCTCTGTCTTTAATTATCTGTGTTTTTACTAAGATAATTTCTGGAAATTAAATTGCTTCGTTAGCATTAATAATGAGCATTTTAGAATGGGGTATAAGACAAAGCATTTTATATGCCTTTTCTTTTTTTGGTTTAGGTTTACATGTCTGAATATTTTTGAGAGCACTTACCCTAAACTTACATAAAGAGAGCTTTTATTGTTTCTGCAGTGAGATTGGTGGGGGTGCATGAGATCATCCTAATGTACTTTCATCAAGAGATATTGCTTTATTTTATTAGGCTATTTAATTTATTCTTTGGTTGCTGGAGTGTCCCTAAAACCTGTACTGTGAGCTTCAGAATGTATGAAGCTAGGTTTCCTCTGGCTTTATCTCGTCGTTGATTGACTTTGGTGCCTCAGAGCATGGCAGTTCTTTATGAAGCTTTCTGCAGTTGGGGCAATTACATGGATTTTTTCTTTGTAGGTTCACTGGCATTTAATAATGTGGAACTCAGATACTGTAGTCAAGGCACAATATAATGGAGACATAAATGAAACTCTTTGCTTTGAAGTCAAAGTATCAAATCTACAAGATGAGGTGGGATATGGATTGTGAGCAAGTGAGGGAGGAATAAAATTAAACGTATAGATCAGGAGCCTAAGTGACTGAGAAGCTGGAGGCTGCGTCGACAGCAAAGGAGATGGGAAAAAACTGAGAAAGTCGAGGGCCTGAATTGCAAAGTGTTTGACACCTACAGCTATATTTGAAATCGGTTCAAACTGTTGGTACTTGCTAGTCTGGCTGATCGAGCTTTTGGGATTTCTTTTAAATTTTAAAAATGGGTAGCTTGTAATAGGTTTGTTTCCTTCATTGGCATGGGAATTTCCAAAAGCTGACTCTGTAATTTGTCTTGTGTGTGCTTTGCTGTATGTTATGAATAGTTGTGTAAAAATTCAGTGCATGCAAGAGATGCCTGTGGCAGCAAAATAATCTTCCAGTGAATTTCCTTTAGTATTGCTGTATTCTTCAGCAGTGTGACATGTTGTTTTTCTTCCTTGTACCTCAGATCATCATCTCTTCTTTTAGCCGGAGCTGTTAGTTAGCTGTATGGATCGTAAATTCTCAGATATTTTCCTAAATGTTATGTGCCTGATGAAAATCACTTTATTTTCCAGACCAGCTTGTTACGCAATATTTTGGGGTTTCATAGCATGCCAGATTTTTGGAGTTGACTCTGTGGTTAATATTATTGACTATATGGTTAATATTATTGGTTCTCTTCTGTAGAGAACCAGATTTTAACATGCCTGCCCAAAGCTCTATTTGCAAGTCTGATTATCTGTGCTGTATTGAACGGAGCTCAAGATCACAGAAGCTTTTGAATCCCGAATTTCCATCAAGCTTTCTGGTTTTCTCAGGTTTCTCCCCTTCCATTTCTTTACTGTTCTATTCGTCTCCACTACATCGTTACCCTCTTGATGGCGTTTTTAAATGTATTTTTAAAAGTCATTTTAACTACTTAATTACTGTAGTAATTATTGTATGAAGCCAATATTGAAAGCTCGTTAACTTCTTTTAAAGGTGTCACTATGCAACCTGAATAATTCTACCATTTGATCTGCTTTTTCTTCAGATTGAAGATGGGAGCAAAGCTGCAGCTGTGGACAAGTTACTGGCTGGGGATGAAATTGTTGGCATCAACGATGTGGGCCTCTCTGGTTTCCGACAAGAAGCAATCTGCCTGGTGAAAGGTTCACACAAGACGCTGAAGCTTGTAGTAAAAAGGTAAGCTTGTGTTGTTCAGCTGGCGAACTAAATGCGTTCCAGTCTGTAAGCTACTGGGCAACTAAATTTGCCAACACTTGGCAAGATGACGATGTTCATTCAGTGTTATTAATGCGCGTATTGTGCGGTGTTACCTCCTTCTTGAACACAGACTCTTTATGGATGAAGACGTGGGGAGAGGTAGCCTATTGATCAGAGCAAAAACTGAGGCAATACATTCGATACTGTTGTGGTGTGATCAGTCGGGACTCTGTTCTGTCCTCCTGAAGTGCAGGGCCCGAAGCATCTTGTCCACCCTGCCCTGCCTACCCACCTTCGGTGTGCAGACACGGGGAATGCTTTTTAGCACGTTTGCTGTGCAGGTCAGTTGGGCTGTGAGGAGCAGGTTACATGGGAAGGTTTTGAGAAAATGTTTTCCCGCTTTTTGAGAATATGTTTTCCCACTTTTTGAGAATATTTGAGGTCTCAAGCATTTCTCATGTGGTTTGGGTAAAGAGTACTTTCAGTTAGTTATTAGTGAAGAGGAAAAACTAAATCGGTTTATCAAAACAGAACATGGTGTGGAAACTATTTGTTTTGTCATTTTGACTTATGACTTTCAAGTTCACGCTTTTTTTACTAAATTTAATCAAAAATAAGTTTCATAAAATAACTTCGACGAAAGTGAAAAGATCTTAAAGTAGGTTAAATCTTGTAACTTCTGAAAAAATTCAAACGAGGAAACAGTCTTTCTCAGTAATTTCCTACTCTGACAAATCAGAACATTAAAATTAATTACTTTTATATTTATTTATTATTATTTATTATTACTTTTGCTGAATTATACCAACCAGTCTTTCATGTGACAATTTTGGGTGTCTTTGTTAAAAAAGAGTTTTGTTACAACACTGAAAACACTGAGAATTGGGGTTTGACAGGCATGACGATCCAGTCTGTAAATATAACCACCATTTGAGGCTGTCTTAACTGAGGACTGTCTTTTGTGAAATAGCACTGATAGGTAGGTAAGAGAGGTACAAAATCATGCTTTTATGTTTATATCCTCACCAGTAGCGGCTTCCAGAAGCTCTTCCAAAATTTTTGTAGCACTAAAGCTAATAAATGCAAAATAAAATGCTTTTACAACTATTTCAAGTCTTGTTGATGTTCATCAGTTTCAATAGTTACTGGCTATTCCAGTAAAAGCACTTTTGTTAGCAGAGGTTACATCAGCTGTTTCTGTCACAGAAAGGAAGAACTTCAGGGTTGAAAAGTTTTATAGATGTTGAAGAATCTGCCAAGACAGCAAGTCTTAATTACTGCGAAAAGCTTCAGACCAAGTGGAAAGGTTCCCTCGTTCTTGGTGCTTTTCAGTTTTATGACAGTGGGTTGCTCGGAATCTGTGAATTCTGGTCTATCTTTGGAAATGGCAGAAAGGTTGATGCTGAAATACCCTCGTAAGAGACACAGTTATGCCATTCCTGTAATTCACAAGTCCTTCACTCCATGCATGTGATTTTCATACAGCTAATCAAGCACTGGTTTGCTGCTGGGGATTTGTGGTGATTCTTCGCAGGCAACAGAGCCCCATTGCTATGCACGCCTATGTGCAGTTTAGTGCAAAGCTGATGGATTTTCATCAGTCCTTTCTCATCCCTCCTCTTTTTCCTTCCCTAGCACATGTGCAATGGGCAAAAGCAACCTTGCTGTTCTAGCCAAGAGGCTGAAATAGTTGCTGTTGTTAGGGAAAATATTTTTTGTCTTAAATTCATGAAGATTTCCATAGCTCCCCAAAGATGCAAGAGCCTTTTGGGTCATTGACAGCCTGCATAATATTAGATAAAATTTTATAAAACTTACTGAATGAAATTAGCTAGGGGTTTTGTCTGTGTTTTTTCAACTTTGCTCTTTCTCTTGGAAAGTTGCCTTAGGACATCAGTCCTTTGACGGTCAGAAACCTTTTAACACCCAGTCTCATTCTATTCTTGGGCAACTTGTTCTCATGCACTGCTGTCTCTGTGCTGAAATAGCTTTTCTTTTCCTGTTGGAAGTTCAAATGATGCAGGTTTTTATAAAAGCCTTGTTGCATGCTTTCTTCCAGAAGTTATGGTTTGAACAACAGTATTGTTTTGTTCTGTTTGCCCTAGATCTTAGGCAGAATTTTTATGAGTGCTTTAAACAGTCCTGTCTTTAAGCAAACCAGTTGTTCAGTATTTGTATGAGCGCTCCTGCAGGTCTGGATTGAATTGGATCAGGGAACTGATCTGACTGCAAAATTACTTGGGGAAGTAGGTTTTCAGCTGGATAGGACCACCCCTTTCAGAGGCAGTCTGCACTTTAATTAATTACAGCAATCTTGAAATGGCTGCCTTAACGTTTTTAGACTATTTCAATCTTCTTTAGATCCACCCTTGCTGTTCTCAGGGGAGACTGGGGATAGTCCCACAATTCCGTTTCATTGAGTTACATATAAGATGAAGTATTGATCTGCAAGTCATCTTAGCATCTTTTTGTCTGCTTGCCCCATGTCCTTCGTCTAGCACTGTGAGGCTTCTCTATAGTGTTGATTTAACATTTTATTCCCTGTGGGTGCCAGTGTGATAATCTGAAGCACAAAATAGATGAATGGTTTGAAGTTCAGGAACCCAGTCCTGATGGTTAGAAGAATCTTTGTTTTAATCATGTTTGTCCTCTCTATCTGTGAGAGTTAGCTTGGGCAGCCAAGATCTAGATTTTGTGTTGAAAACTTTTTTTCCTAGGGTTGTTTGTGGTATCTATTTCTAGACTGATCCAGAAGCGAAAAGCAAACTCCTTAAAAAATATCATGATGGGGGAAAATTACTTTTTAAACAAAATTCTTCTGGTAAGTAGAGAACTTCCTTCCTATTATTGTCAGTAGAATTAATCCAGAAAATACAGGTTTGTCACTGCTGAGAAGTGTGTCCATGTGAAATTCCTCCATATGGGTCATTCCTTCATGCGGTAATGACACATCCTGATCTTAAATTAATCTGTTTCCGTACCTGGGAAGCAGTAGGGCATGCTATTTTTGGTTTAGAAGTCTAATGTACCAACAGCCAAGACCAAGTGAAAAAGTATTGCCATAGTGAGTAATACATTTCATTCACAATAATTAACTTGTGACTGTGGCAAAAGTTTCTCAAGGGGCTGGTGCTGTTTGGCAGTAGTAGCTGTCTTCCACAAAATTATTTTTACCTACTATTTTTAAAGAATCTGATACTTGACTTGCATAGTGAAAATAACACTGGTTTCTAATAAAAGTGCCTGCAGTACCAAATACTCAACATAAATGTGCTGGCCATCAGCATACATGCGTTGCTGTATTTTTTGGAAACATCGCATAGTTGTGGTTTAAACCAAATCAGGATTGTGCAACTGGCTCAACAACAAACAGGATGTTTAAGCAGCTCACATATATTGATGGTTGAACAAGTGCAGTGTACTTTTGGTCTTGGATTAAAAGAGGACTCAGGAGGCTTCATGTTGTTTTCTCAAGTGGATTTGTCAAAACAATGCATCTTAATTACGTGCTAGTTCTTTAGTGTAGTACTGAGTCATTTCTTGAGCAGATTCCTATCTTAGGAAAGTGTACTTGGGACACTTACAGGAATTGTATGTGAATTTCTCTTGTTTTGGAAAAGATGTGTGCATGTCTATGTATACACATTTAAAATTGCTCTGAGTGTTGATACTTGAGATGGTTACCATATTCTGTGTAGTTGAACCGTTCTCCATACACTTTTAACTTAAATTACCTTCTAGTTATTAAATATAATTTCCATTCCTTTGCACATGCTGAACATAAGTGTGTACCACAAATCCATGAAAATCTGGAATAATTTTTCACTGTGAATTCATGAGACACATTAAACTGTTAAAAATTGATGCATAGGTGACACTTCCATTTGCGATTTGTTAATGTTAAAGGGAGGAGGTGATTATATGGCCCTTGGGAGCCACCCTAAGAAGTTGTGTGGGGTTGTCCTGTTGGCTGCTTGAATCATCTGTTAGTGACAGTGGAAACAGGTGGACAAAGGAGGGAGTAGCCATGGGTGACTTTTCGTCAGGCTCTGCTGGCGACGGGAAGCTGGACTTTCAGTTCAACTTGACCAGCTCTGCAGGTACTGCCAATGCCTGAGAACCAGCCTCAAAGTTCTGGAGTAGTTCTGGCCACATTGCACACACACATGAGCAGTTGTGTTTTCTTTTACTTTATGTAGTATTTCGTTTTGGTGCCTTTATGTAGCGAAAGTGCAAGCTGTTTTTGCAATGCTGAGGAGTCCCTCGGAGAGGGAAAGGGAGAGAGCAAACATACTTGCCATCAGAAACATAGTCTGAATGCTGAAATTTGCTGTGCTAAATCCGAATAACGGAAGCGAATGTCATGATACATGAACTATAAGCACCTAGATGTGGAAAGTTAGGGTAATCTTTATTTGCATGGCACTTCATGAAGAGACACATCCATTTAATTGAAGCACAGCAGAAGAAGGGTTTTTAATGAATGTCCCAAGGGTTCTGAGATCGTACAGTATCATTTCAGAACCTGAGACCTGGGCAGAAGTCTGCGAATAAAAATCTGACAGTCATTTACAGCATTCAGGTGGGAGGTCACTGAAATTTTGTCATGTTCTGAGCAGAAACACCCTCAACACCCACAGTGACCTTGCCATAGTGGGGTTTGTGTAGCTTACCAGGGGGATCTAGTCTTACCTGTTTATCACTCGTGGAGCAGCTAGCTGTGTGCTTCATAGCTCCTTTTGGCTGCAGGAGTACTCTGTGAAACCTGGCAATATCAATTTGTGAGATGACTTGGGGGGATGAGGGATTTATGTTTTCTGTACAATTACAAGATACAGATTGAGGACTGTGCATTTTGCCTGTTACGTGTGTTGGCTACTTGATAGTTCTGGGTTTATAGATATCAAACCAGTATAGGAAACAAAAGTAGAAAAATACATGTAGTTTTGCAGATTTTAAGCAAGTATTGTAGTTATTTAGTTGATGGTTATGGTTAAGCATTGCTCAATAAACCAAATGCATTTGTGGAGAACCACTGTTGAATAGCAGTAAAACCTATTTTGCTGTGAAATTTGATTTTGTTGCTACTTGAACTAGGGTTTGTTATGGCAGAACAAATAGCAGTGATTGCTCTTTTGCTGCCAAGTAGACATAGTTCTTCCTTTTTGGAGATTGACCTTGGCCTTTGCTGACCAAGAACAGGTCTTTATTCTTTTTTTAATGCCTATATTTTCAGCCAGACTTTGGAAATGGGTAGGAAACAGTAGTAGGGCTTTCCAGGGCTGTATATGCAATGCACGTACCCTTGCTGTAAGAAGTAGGCAGATGTGATAGCCCCTCGCTACTCGTGTTTCTTGAAATCGGTGTGGGTGTGGAACAGCGTGTGCCTGTGCAGATATTCGGTATGCACACTTTGCAAGTGGATATTTGTAACAGATGCATGCAGCTATAAAGTTCGAGGCTTGAGCGTTTCTGCGTGGCTGCAGTTGGTGGAAGGGCTGGGCTGTTGAATTCCTATTTCGCAAATGCACTGAGAAGTGGGTCAGTGCGTTGCTGTAGGCCTGCCATTCTGCATGGAGCAGGAGGGACAGTTTCAAACGTGTGCCAGACAGGGTGTCTGGCAGCCCCTGCTCCTAGCCAGGTCTTGTGATGGGGAGAAGAGCAAGCCGTGTGTGTCAGGATGTGTGACAGAGAATGGGGCCTCTATTTCTCTGCTTTGGTGCTGCCAGTGAGCTACCATGGTGCACAGGAGGATGGCCCTGTGTTTTAAGGAGTGCCTAGCAATCCCAGAAGGATCTTTCCGTGAAGGAATATTTAATGGAGCAGCTAAGCCACTCTATCTGTGTGTGGTCAGTGGGGGTCCACAATGGAGGCCAGCTGGCGCGGAGCTCCCCTCTTGCTCAGGCATGTCCCCCACCTCCTCCACGGGCAAACCTGGGGCCGGCTGCACCTCCACTGCGCTCCTCCTCCTTCAGCTGTGTGATCCTGTGCTAGTGGAAGGAATGGACATGACAAAAGGAGAAGTGTGCACTTTCATCTTATATTTTCACCAAATTATACCTTGGAAGAGTTCTGATGAGGACTATTTTCCCTGGTTGCCTAACTGTCAGCACAGTCACTTACCTGACATGGAGACAATGTGAATCTGCATTCCCTTCACCGTGACACTAGCAATACCATCCAGGTGTTTGGGTGTTTCCCACGCCAGCTGTCTTTTTGGTGGGGTGTACACCTAAAAAGCACTTTGATGTCTTAATTTTCTGCCCACCTCACCAGTGTCTTAGTTGCATTAACGTGATTTGAGTCATGCAGTTAGTGATACGCTAGTGGATGCTTGAGGTGAACATAAGCTTCAGTTCTTCGAGTTGGTGGTGTGTTGTCCCTGGCTTCACAGAGCAAATAATTGTCTCATGGTTTTGTATGTTGGTCTTGTACAGCTGTTAGGACTCTCTCGATGTGTATGTTGTGACTGACATGTTTTCATCTTGGGGCAACTTTCATAATTTATATCTTTACAAATATAAAATCCAGCCTGTAAAACTTGAATAACAGGAAGTTAAAAATACAACAGATGTCACCATGTTTTACCAAGTCAAGTCTGTTAGGGCGATGTTTAGAGTACTAGGAATCATAGAATGGTTTAGGTTGGAAAGGACCTTGAAGATCATCGAGTTCCAACCCCCCTGCCATAGGCAGGGACACCTCCCACTAGACCAGGTTGCCCAAGGCCATGTCCAGCCTGGCCTTAAACACCTCCAGGGATGGGGCCTCAACAACTTCTCTGGGCAACCTGTTCCAGTGCCTTACCACCCTCAAAGTGAAAAATTTCTTCCTAATGTTAATTCTAAACCTGCCCTTTTCCAGTTTAAAGCCATTCCCCCTCATCCTATCACTACATGCCCTTGTAAAAAGTCCTTCCCCAGCTCTCCTGTAGGCCCCGTTTAGGTACTGGAAGGCCACAATAAGATCTCCCCGGAGCCTTATCTTCTCCAGGCTGAACAGTGCCAGCTCTCTCAGCCTCTCCTCTCAGGAGAGGTGCTCCAGCCCTTGGATCATCCT
>NW_009648543.1:1742867-1743375 GCF_000708025.1 Charadrius vociferus | reverse complement strand
AGTACAGGTCCCAGTACTGACCCCTGAGGAACGCCACTCATCACTGGTCTCCACTTGGTCATGTAGCCGTTGACCGCAACTCTTTGAGTGTGACCGTCCAGCCAGTTCTTTATCCACCGAGTGTTCCATTTGTCAAATGCATGTCTTTCCAGTTTAGAGACCCGGATATCGTGTGGGATAGTGTCAAACACCTTGCATAAGTCCAGGTAGATGACATCGGTTGCTCTTCCCTTGTCCACTGCCACTGTAACCCCTTCGTAGAAGGCCACCAAATTTGTCAGGCAAGACTTGCCCTTGGGGAAGGTGTGCTGGCTGTCACCAATCACCTCCTTGTGTTCTATGTGCCTTAGCAGAGTTTCCAGTAGGATCTGCTCCGTGATTTTGCCAGGCACAGGGGTGAGACTGACTGGCCTGTAGTTCCCCAGCTCTTCCTTCTTTCCCTTTTTGAAAATAGGGGTTATGTTTACCCTTTTCCAGTAAGCAGGAACCTTGCCCGACGTCCACAACC
>NW_009648543.1:1740267-1742145 GCF_000708025.1 Charadrius vociferus | reverse complement strand
CTGCCTTGAGGATCTCAAACTCAACCATTTCATGGTCACTACAGCCCAGGCTACCCTTGAGTTTGACACTGTCTACCAGCCCCTCTTTGTTGGTAAGAACAAGGTCCAATATAGCTCCTCTCCTTGTTGGCTCCTCAACCACTTGGAGAAGGAAGTTGTCATCAACGCAGTCCAAGAACCTCCTGGACTGCCTATGCCTTGTTGTGTTACCCTTCCAACAGATGTCAGGGTGGTTGAAGTCGCCCATGAGGACCAGGGTCTGTGAACGTGATGCCTCCCCTATCTGTCTATAGAGGGCTTCATCCGCTCAGTCTTCTTGGTCGGGTGGTCTGTAGCAGACCCCCACTGTAATGTCCCCTGCTTCCAATTTCCCTTTAATCCTGACCCATAGGCTCTCAGTTGGCTCTTTATCCATCCCTAGGCTGAGCACCATGCATTCTAGCTGCTCGTTGACATATAAGGCAATACTGCCTCCTCGTTTCCCTTGCCTGTCTCTCCTGAAGAGCCTGTAGCCTTCCATGCCAACACTTCAGTCATAGGAGTCATCCCACCATGTTTCTATGATGCCAACGGGATCATAACCTTGGAGGCGTGCACACATCTGTAGCTCCTCCTGTTTGTTCCCCATGCTATGTGCATTTGCATAGAGGCACTTCAGCCGTGTCTTTGTTGAGGCTGACTTGGCTGGAGCAGTTGTAATTACTTTGCGATGCTCTCCAGGTGGCATTCCTTTGCTGTGTATTAACGGTGCCTCCCCATTGGCTCCTGTTGGTCCAGGAGCTCCTGGCTTGTCTATGTAAGACTTTAAGCATGCTGCAGTGTAGCCAGCACATTTCAGAGCAAAAGGCTGCAGGCCCTCACTAGCACCCCGTTCCTCTTTGCTTGGTACGGCATCCCTTGGCTGATAAGGAAGGGCATAGACATTTCTTTGTGGGTAAAAGGAATCCTCTATAATTTGAATATGCGTATTCAAAAGGTTACTTGTGGCAGTGCTATTCAGTTTTGTGAAGTAATTACCAAAATTGGGCAATCTTGCTTTTTTGTGGAATTAAATATGCATCAGATGGTAACAACCTGTGAGTCATGACTGGTTTTAGGGCTTTTTTTTTTCCTTCAGTCCTGCAAGCACTTGTTGAAATGGTTAATTTTGAGCATGAGTAGTCTCATCCAATTTAGTGAGAGCACTCACATGACTGAAGATGAAAAAGTATACAAGCGCTTACAGGATTTAAACATAGCTTTTTACCAGGTGGCGCATTGGATTTATTCTTAAAACTGCTTTCCACTGGTGAATTTCAGTGTAGGTAGTGGAAACTACAATGCAGTCCCTTGGGTGAGAGGGGGGAAACAGGTGAGCCTTCTAAAATTTGGAGGTCTGAAGACTTACTCCTTTCACATAGTACTTTCAGATGCACACACGGAGGAGGGAGTGTGTGTGTGTGTATTTGATAATACTGTGAATCTCTGCAGGCGCCTGACTGAAGCAGAATTGTAACCCCATCCATTAATGACCAAATAAATAATGTTTTTATGTCAGGAATCTTCTTTGCATTTGGAAGGAATGCTTTATAACTTCAGGAGAGTAGTAGTAATACGCCTGTTTCAGTGTGTTGCAGTTCTCCTTGTGGTAATTTTATTTTAGGTTACATATTTCATCTCCTGAAGATTAAATGACTGACAAGATCGAGAACTTGCATGCTTCCTAAATGTTTCAGTGTCAGGTACCCTACCATGTTGAGTGTAGAGATTTTATGCTCTACTTGGTCAAGTAACTACATGTAACACCTTTCAACTTGAAAAGATTATAAAAAGGTTAAAATAATTTTGGAATCCAACCCATAACTCTAGAAATATGACCACTTCAAAGAAGGGCAGGAA
>NW_009648543.1:1723744-1740170 GCF_000708025.1 Charadrius vociferus | reverse complement strand
CAGGAATGCAAGAGTGTTGCAGTTTTATTTACTGAATAACTGAACAAATTTACATCTTATCTCTTACACAAGAAACCCATTATTTTATGGTCATTGCTGCTGAATCTGCATAATACTGGATCACCTGGCAAAACAAAGTCTGGCACAGAGACACAGCTACCACACTGCTGAATTATACGGCCCTTACGCTTTTAGTCCAGCTTCATGCTGAGTGCAGAGGAAGGACAGAGTGACAAAAGCTGGGGTTTGGGGAAATTTCTGCTGGGTTACAATTGAAATCAGAGTCTGTTCTATGATTTGGCTCATGGAGCACCCTTGTCGGCAGGTGGGCAGCTGAACGGGGGTCTGGCATCTGGTGGGGAAGGAAGTGCTCTGGGGGATGGTAATGTCTTTGGGGATGGTAATGTCTTCAAAATCTGATTTGGCATAGGACATGTCAGAGCAAAATAGCTTTCCCAAATAAAACCTGAAGCATCTCAGCTCGTGGCGTTGTTCTTTGTGAAGGCTCAGCAATTTGCATCATGTGGCTGTAGTGTTTTAACCAGGAATGAGATGAACTTAGGCTGGGCCGTCTCCTGAAATGCCCCGGGACTGGAGGAACTCTCTTTCCTCACTCCTGTTTTTGGGTCACCTTGGATGTTGTTAGGTAAATTACAGCTGAAATCGGTGTGGGAATGCACCACACCTGTGTAGAAACATTGGTATTTGAAATGTGGTTTCTGAGGAAACTCAGTTTGTTTGGGACAGCTATTGAATGGTAAGTTCATTGTGGTAAGTGGCTAGGAGGCAAAACACACACGTTGTTTCTGGCCACAAGCAAAGCAGGGTTTCCACAGCCGCGTGCTCCAAGGACACAGCAAGTTCCTTCTTGCTGAAGGCAACATGTTGGGCCGGTGTAGGCAGCTGCATGCTGTTGTGCTTGCTAACTCTGTCCTGGGCAAAGGTGGTGGGAGGCAGCGCGTCCAAAGGCTGCTCTGTGTTCTGTTCCTCGCTCCTGATCCTTTGCCTCCGTCACGGTGAGACAGCCTTAAATCCCCTGTGTATTTTGACTGCTCCTGCTACTGGTAGTGTTTGCCCTGTCAGAGGCTGCGTTTTTCTTCAGCATTACTGGTGAATGAAGCCTTTTTTGTATATATGTTAATGTTTTTTTAGCACCTTGCTTACGTGGCATGATAATTTCCAAAGTGTTTGAAAGTAAACCCTGCTGGAACCAGCATTTGGAGCTGATTCTTCAATAGGTGAAGCATTTTAGATGCTTCCAGGTGATAAATTCTCGTAAAAAAGATGTCTTATTATCCTTTAAGGAATTCTGATAAATCATGGCAAAAACTGAGGTAAGAGAGTAACATCAGGAGTTTAAGGCTATCTAGTCATCAAAAGGTAGCAGAATATGCACAAAATAAGGATGAGGAAAAAGTAGTTATATAGCTTATATAATATACCATAAATCCCAAGATCAACACTTTTATCTCAGACATCCAGATGTGTCTGTCTAGTTCCCAAAGGCAAAGCAAGGAAAAACCGTTCCAGAATATGAAAGTTTTATCATGGTAGTCTATTGTGAATTTAGCAGGCAGGAAGATTGATGATTTAATACCTCATACAGCTTAATACCTCATTGTCGACAGTGCATATCTTATTTGTAAATGAAATTGCTGTTCCATCCTGCTCAAGCCTGTACAGTTGGGCTGAGGTACAAGGAAAACCGGAGCAAACTGTGATGGTGAAATCCTGATTTGCCCAAGTTAATGACTGAACTCTTTAAGGGCACTGAGACTTAGTAATTTATTTGTTTTCATAGACCTGAGCAGAGGATTTTGCAGGTCTCTACAGTTTCTTTTTATGTAAAATGCAACTTATTAGGTTGTGGGATAGGGAAGGAGCTGCTCTGCTGTCCTGCTACAAGGTCCAGCTCCTCCTGCTCATTCTGACATGGCTCCTTTTAAAAGATGCACTGTTGACTGTACTGCAGTGTTGCTGCTTGCTCCGTTTTCAGACACAGGATACCTGGCAGATGGGAGGTCAGACCAAATGGTTACCCAGTGCATGGGAGGAGAAAGCAAAGAGCAATGCCACAGACTGTATAGGTTTTGCTATGGTTGAGAGTAAGGCAAGAGGTCGCTGTGTAAATCTTTGTGCAAATTTTGGCAGGTGAGAACAGGAGTTTAAGGTAGGATATGCTTCTCCGCTGTAATTTTAGGGATTTGAACTGGTACCTGTATTATAGACCTCTGTCAGTAACTTGTCTGTCAAAATACAGGCTCAGTTTGCCATTCTGAATATTAATAGATTGCTTTTATTACTTCTTTTCTTTTTAGAACCCCTCCCTCCCCCCAGAAGTCCATAAGTTAAGTATGTGGTTATATTATTTTTGTTTTGTTTTCAAACTCTAGGGTAGTTCTTTTTTAGGGATACTTTTTGGGAGTCACTTCCTCTTACGATAAGAGGACTCTTAGGATAAGAAGCTGAAAATGCAAAACCAGGAATTCCTCCTGTTTTGCATGGAGAAAAATGCTGCTGTTACATTTGCTGCTTCCAGAAAAATAGGCTGACATTGTTTTTGTTGTTGTTAGAATTTTTCAGCACTTTCCCTGGAAAGGTAAGTAAGAAGGGAGTATAAGGTATTCAGATACTCAATGCATAGAGACAAAAAACAAAGAGCAGATGCACAAACGCAGTTTTGATGTTATAGCTTATTGCATTGAGTTTTAGTGAGTTACAGATGTTAAAAAAAAAAAAAAAAGTGGTATTGGAAACAACCTGTTAATGTCAGGTGTCTCAGTTGGAGTGCATCATTTTAAAGGTGCCTAAAATCCCAAAACTGCTGAGTAATCTCCCTTTGAAAACAAAGAGAAAGAGCAATGAACGTGTCTCAAAGTCGGCATTCAAAAATGGAGACTCACGGAATCTCTCCTGACTTCTGAAGATCACAGCTATAGCAATTAAATGTCTGAGGACTTCTTTTAAATGTGCAGATAAGACTGCCTGACCACAACAGATCAACCGATACTTCTTTTTTTTTTTTTTTTTATTCTAAATAGCTTCAAGGCTGCAGTTTTCCCCGTGGTTGAATCCTTTGCTGGTAGTGCCCTCTTCTGGCTGCTATTTTCATTAAATTACTTAAAAGGGATTTCAAAAATACATATGTAACTTCGAGATTTCTGCTTCAGAACACACACTGTCTCTTTTGAATAAACGTCCCTAAATTAAATGTTAAGTAAAGGAAGGTCAGTCAAAACAAAAGCATCTCAAATGTGCTTCTCAGAAGATCTCGAAGGGGGCATGCATATTGAGCGTTAAGGTTTTTGACCAGTTTTCGTATTTTCAGCAAAAAAAGCCATGTGCATGAGGAAGGACAGCCAAAAGGCTCGGTGGGGAGTGAAGTCCACACAGGAGCTGGAGTCAAGCAGAGGAGAGACTGGGACAGACACCTTGGGCAATGGGCCGGAACGCAGATGCTGCTTTTCCTGTGGCGCTGCTCTCGGTGATGAGCGGGTTATTCCTCACAACTTTGATTATTAAAATGAACAAAAAAGAGATCTGGGAAGCCTTTCCCCATGACAGTGATATGTGTGTTCTCAGTGAAAGTCTGTCCCCCTGAATTGCTGTTTTCTGATTCCAGGGATGGGAGCGGAGAAGGTGAGGCTATAACTCTTCACTAGTTCTGGTTTTGAACTGCAAAGCTCTTAGCTGGTGTTTTACTTTGGAGTATGGAGGTAGAGCTTTCTGGAAGCTCAGATTGTGGCGTGCAGGGGTTTCCTTTAAACTACAAACCTACAGATTCTTCTTCTAAGAAAAGAGCAGTTGTTAATGAAAAGTTGTTTGGTACTACACAGACTCGGTATCATCATGATTACAAATCCATTGTCATAGCTTTATAAGCACATCTGCATTAATACCAAGTGCGTGAAGTTGGCTATGGGCTTCTTTTCTTTCTACACTGTAATCCATCAGCAACTAGAGTAATGATCCCAGGTTATTTACTTAGTTGTACTCTCTTGGAGAGGGGCAGGTTTACACTGGAGATGTAAGGCCTTGAGGGAGAGGCATCTTTGCCCTCAAAATACTGGACTGAAAAGTCTATTCTTCAATAGGCTGAAATCTTTGCGCATGGCATCTGTCTAGTCACCCACCTCCTCTGATCTTTGGATCCTGCTTGTAATAATAGTACAGTAATAATTCCAGTCCTTTCAGGGATATTTTTAAAAATTTGACTGGTCTTTTATAAATGCTTTCATAGCAATTATGTGACTGTTTATTTACGGCTGTTTTCAAGCAAATGTAGTGCTGTGCCCAGCAGTCCTTGTAGTGAAAGTAAGATGAGCTTGTTTTTATCTGTTTGCTTTTCTGGCTGCAGTCTAGCAGGACAGCTCATCAGTATCTGATTGCAGATTAAGACTGAAAAAAAGCTTTTTAAAGCCAAATTAAAAATCACATTAGCCAACTACATTTTGAGGTTTAAGTTTACCTTTTCTTTAAAATTAAGGAGATACTTGTTTTATAACTTGTTTTTCTTCTTTTTTTTTACCACTGTACCAATAATTCTAATACTTTTTCAGACAGTGGATTCAATAGTACTCACTCCATGCAATTTATTCTTCTGTTATATAGAGTGAAGATGGACTTGCTGATGGAAACTCAGGAAAAAAGTTCTTTGTTCACTTGGTTTTACTTCTCTGCTTTGCCAAATAAGTCACCAAAGATAGAATAGTATTTGTCAGATGGACTTTGCATCCTCATTTGCACAACAATAACTCCATGGTTTTTAGACTCTTTCAGAAACAATGTTAGAGAAGTGACCCATCAAACAAAAGTCTTTCTTCCTCTGGACTGAGTGTCCATGTGCACACCCATACGTGTGTGTTCATGTTGATAAGCAAGGGACCATGCTAGGTTACCTTTATTCAGATCATTAAAAAAAACCTCATTATATTTGCTTTAACATCTGTGAAAAATCAATACTCTTACCTTTATATAAAGTGCAGTTATTTTTTGATAGATTGTTGCGGTCTGGCTGGGAAAGTTTTAGCCATAGGCCATCTAACTTTCAGCAAGCTCACACAGCAGAGCTATTGTAATTGTGTAAGTCTGCCATATGCTGTCTTAACTAGATTTCTTACTGAAATCCAAAGATGCCTGCATAAAATAGGACCACTTCTTACCCTTTTGCCAACCTCCTCCCCCTTCCTGAAGTTTGAGGATTTCTGTAAATCCCCAGTACTGCCAGCGTTTCCTTTGTGATTATGAGCACGTCCTCCTTTGACCTGTGGAAAGCCGTTCACTTTTCATCTGCAGGGTGTGGGGTCAGTCAGTCGGTAAGGACGCTGTGGTGCAGTCAGCTTCTCATGGCAATCAATCTGCTGTGGTATAGCACAGAACCGATAAAAATGTATAGTCACTGTGTGTTTAGTGTGATGGTTCAGTGAACGTAAGGAAAACCTGAGCTTGGCACGTATGCCGGTATATAAGAAAAAGGTTTCTCCTGATTCTCCTGGGCTGATCCTTAAGGATACAGCAGAACCAAGCCTTTTCATTTTCCCTCAAATAAACTCTATGCAGCCTGTTACTATATCCTTTACATACTCAGGTATTATGATGGTCAGCAACTGTTGCAAGCTTACCTGTGCAAATCTGGCCAGTGGCAGGGGATTAATGGTGTGACTATGGAATAAAGCTTATTTTTTCAGAAGATTATTAAATTGTCCTTTGAAAGAATTCCCCAGAATTTGTAAAATCGATCTCCCTGGGGGATGGAAGGATGTACCTGCCACTTTTCTCCATTGGCAATGATTTCCAATGCCTTTATGAGTACTGAGGTTATTTATTTCTGGGGATACCACAGGATGCCTCTCTTTTGGGGGAAGCGCTGCTCCCTGAGCAGACTGGCTGGTTGGTTTTAATGTGTAGGAAAAACGCTTGTAACACTCAAATGCTATTGACAGCCCATCAGATCTTAAGAGGCCCAGATTGTGCTGCAGATTTTCTTTTAGCTTTGCTCCTTGAGCAGATTTGTCATCTCATAGGTGATACTAACTTCTTTACAATGTAGTGCCCCAGACTGGTCTATTCACCCATGTGTTTGCTTAGAAGACTGCAAAAGGAAAGGATGGAACAGCTGAAAAAGAATGTTTCAGCAGCATAATCTCAGTGTATTTTCCACATGCCATGTCAAACACCACTTCAAATTAAAAATAAAAATCCCCACTCCCTCTTCCTCCTTCAGGAGCAGTTTTCTGGTTTCATTTTTTTGGGCTTTTCCCCGCCAAGCTCCACAGGCGGTGTTCACCGGAGTCGGTCGGTGGAGTCGCTGGTATGACTAATCAAAACTGCTACGGCCTCTTAGCAGGGAGCGGTAACAAGGCTCCTTTGTGAGTCTAATTATATCCCCTAAGCTGGCACAGCGGCACGGATTAGTGCGGGAGGAGGACGGACGGATGGTCGGTTGCAGAAGGCTGCGGGGTCCCATGCTCTGCTCCGCCAGCATCGCCCGCTTTTGCCGGGGACGGATCCCAGGCAGGTGCCACCCGCACCCCATGCCTGCCACCCCAGCCCGCAGCTGGGGCTCCATCGCTTCTCCCCCAGCTCAGTCCCACTCCCTGACGTGGAGCCTTGCCTGCCAGCTGGGAGCCATACCTGGTCCCTGAGGAGACGCTGCCTGGCGCGGTGCCTGGGGTAGGTACCTAGGGCTGTGCCGGACGGGGCAGGCTCCTGCCAGACTGGCCAGGAGGCAGGACACCTGCACCCGTTCGGCTTCAGTGGTTCCTCACACCTATGGCCGGTTGTTGGGATAAGCAAGCGCTCGGGGTGCCTTTCTTTTTTGTAGCTTATTAACTTGTCTGTGGAGGGGGAGGAAAGCCATGCAGGGTTGTCTCAGATGCGTCTGATTAAAATTTCATAATAGGATTGTTGAAGTGGAGTCGGCAGGTGTGGAAGAAGGGAGGTGACTTTGAGAAGAATATTTTGTGTCTTACTTGCCAATTTGCCTCCCGTTTCTCATGCAGACCTGGCTTCAGCATGCTTTGTGTTACTGAGCAAAACAACTCACCTCCCAGTGGAGCCGTACACTGGGGTGCTTTGCAGTTGCCACTTCCTAAGAGATCTGCAACTAGTTTTCTTGGGCCAGTCTCTTCATCCCAGTATGTATCATCAGGACACATGGAGTAGCAGAGTCAGTCTGTAAGTGAAACTTAAAATGTCAGGTCCTGAGAGTTTTTCAGTCTTGAGCTTTTATTGGTGTGAAAAGAAAATTGAATGGAAAAAGTTTCCCAGGCTGTGAGCAGTTTGCCAACATGTGCAGAGGTTACACAAGGATGCAAGGGTTTTTTTATGGAACAGTGTAAGAGGAAATGAGTATGCTGATAAACGTGTGAGACCAAAATTGTTTGTTCCTCCCTGTAAATCTAAAGAAGGGCTCATGGGATTTCTTTTTTGGAAAGGGAGGTATATGAAGTAATAAGCAAAACTGGGAGGGGAAAAAAAAAAAAGAAATACACTTGTCTTACGCAGTTTGGGGAAGGAGGAGGGGTTTAAATGATAAATTTCGGAGAGCGGATTTTTTTTTTTTTTTCTCACTGCCAGTCCACTCGCTGCTTCCTGCTCTTCAAGAACATATGCTGTGAAGGTGGGGTGCCGGAGCAGCGTGGGCTCAGGATGTGTTTCTGTCTCTATCTGCTTAGTGGTGACCAGACACAGCAGCTAGTTCCATTAGAGAAATCCTTAATCTAGTGAGGCTAATGGAGCTTCTGTCCAGCTGCAGCTGCTCAGATAGGAACTGCCCATTGTATTTGTGGGACAGGATCCCGGTACAGTTATGGTCAACTTCTGAGAGTTGCTGTTGGTTTATAATAAAGCATAATAATATGTAGCAGAGCCTTGGCACATAAAACGCATCACACATTTCTGCTGACCTCACTGAACTTCAAGTAAAGCTATAAAATATTAGACTGTCATTAATCACTTGGAGCACATATGTAGTATTCAGTGTGTCTCTTGTCAGTGATCATCTTTTATATATGAAAGACATCCTTTCTATGCTTTGAGGCTGTTTAAGCTTCCCTGGGGGAGCTCTATACCACCCTAATGCCAGTGTTGCAACCCAATTTTGTTTTCCAGCTGAAGAAGACTAACCTTAATACATACAATGCAAACATCTGAGTATTCTGTTAGAGCCACATTCACTGTTCTGGATTTTAAAATAGTGATGTAGTTGCAACTTGTGTGTGTACATAGTATCATTATTTATTGTGAGATTGTCCATAGATATCTTGCATCAGGATCCATACCTTGGATTATGCAGGAAGAGTGCTGCACAGATGAATTATTAAACTACTCAGTCACTTCAGAGGGATTCTGGTAGCCCCTATTGTGGCTTTTTAACACACAAGCTTTAGCAGCAGGAGTAACTATTTATGATTATTAATTAGAGCCTTTTTCCTGTATTTCACCATCCATAGTAACTGATCTGGCCTTGAAAAATCATTGAGGTAGTTTCCAGTTTGATCTCTTTGTATCCAAGCACATGTTTCAACTTGTGTTTTTTTAGTTTTATTTTTGCCAGATTGACTGTCTTGTAGAACTTACTCTTGGTGATAATTAGGGTGACTACAGACTGAGAACTGAAGGGGTGTCATGAGGTGGGCTGGAAGAGAAATAATCTATTAAAGATTTGTGGTGTTATTGCTGTGAAGTGATTCTGTTTTCAATCTTGCTCAGAAAATAGCTTTTATTTTGCTGTGAAGTGACTGAACCCAGCTTTCAAGTCTAATGATGCTAAATTGGTTGCATATCTTGGCACGTACAGTTTCTGCAAAATAAGCCTCAAAGCCTGCAAGAACATTATCCACTAAACAAAATCAGCTCTGCTCTGGGAATCCCAGAAATCGGAGTTGTCTGGTCACTTTAAAACTTCCAGTTATAATTGGTTTTAAGTTTTTTAAGGCTGCCATACATCTGCTTGAAATAAGGCCTGTACGTGTTCGCAGGGTATCCAAATCAAGGGAAACAGCATTGTTGCAGTTAATAGGTTAAGCAGGGTTTTATTTTTCTGATCAGCATAAATTTACGGAAGACTTGAGTACATTCACTCAGAGGGTGGACTGGGGTGGGTTCTTTAACTGGACCAGCAGCTCAGGCCAGCGGCTCTGGGAGCTGCTGCCTGAGGGGCTGAGGCACAGGGGTGGTACAGGGGACGGCCACTTGTCCGTGTCCACTGCTGTTTCTCTGGGGCAGGGGGCAAAGTGGCTATCGTGGGTGAATCTTTGGCTGAGGTATTGCCGGTTTGATATCCTTGCGTTCATTGCATTTTCTTTTCATGAACTCTGTTTGTGCCTGCATTTCTGGAGGGGTCTCATGTTATTGAGAGAAGTGAAGAAATTAAGCCCTCTGTTTTCAGATTCAGACATACCCTTCTGTTTCTCTGTGTGTGATGGAGGGAGTGGGTGGAGACAGGGACAAGTCTGTGCATCTTGTAGGTACACAGCTACAGTACTGCCTGCAGGGGAGGGGGACCCGTCTTCTCCAGGCACAGCTGCTAGTCCCTTTGCAAGAGGAGGAAAAGTATCACTATCTATGGGTGACCCAGATACTCATCCGTAAGAGCAACAATGCAGGGGAAGAAAGGTCATTCTGAACTGTTCGTGCTTCTGTGGCCATCAGCTGGATCTTAGTCTTGCTTAACCACTGTGTGATAAGGATCAGCACTGTCTTGTAGCAGGGAAGGTTGAAGTTGGGGTCCAGCTCTGTTTGTGAGAGAATAAAATGGCAGGAGATAAAGCAGGATGCAGAGCCTGCCCCAGCAGAGGGGCAATCTTCTTCCGCTTGATTCACTGCAGCCCCCATCTCCACTCTAGGGATGGAGCATGGTGGTCTTGCCTTTCTGAGGGTAAGGTGCAGATCTGCAGCCCCGCAGGCTGGTAGAAGCTCTTGTTGACAGTGGTGACAGCAGTGACGTTATACCTGTCCTCTACTTCAATGAAAAGTCTCTACACACAACAGTGAAGAAGTTGGGCCTGGATTAATACAGGTATAGGAGGAGAAGAGCTCGTGCTCCAAGAAGTTGCGGGAAAATATCTGCCTTTTGCCAATGGAGAGATTGTAGATAGATGTGTGAGTGTTTCAAATTTTACTGCTTCCTGTTATAATGCTGTTACAGCTGCAGTCATCAGTTGAAGATTAAGAAGGGGATATAACTGGGAATCGAATAATTAGCTTCTCCACCTGAAACTTGAGCTGCCCCTGGGAGGTGAGGAGGGAGAGGTTACCTCAGATGATTGTGCAACTTATAACCACCTTGTGCCTCGGGGTTCCAGTGCGTTAAGGCAGCTGAGATTTCATGCCCAAATTATGAGCTCTGTAATGTGCCAAAACTCTAATGTCTGTTTTAATCTGAAAATAGTTATGACAATAAAAATCCTTTCCTAAAAACAGTGCTGTATATCACAGAGTGATTTATAGTTGCATAGCTATCTCCAAGTGTCACGTTCAGTGGAAGCACTATAAATTTTTACGTACATTTGTATGTGTAGTCCAGACAGGGCTCCTCCAGAAGAGGGTTTTCTCCCCCCCAATTTTTTTTTATGCAGCAGTTTTTCCTGTCAATTCTCTGTTGTCCTCCTGAGACCAAGATGCCCCAAGGGAAAGTTTCTGCATAAGAAGCTTATTCAGTTCTTTATTAATGTGGAAAATATTGTGATTTTTTTCTACGATATTGCACTCTTCTTTTGTCTCAGTTATGGCTAAGCTGGAATAAATTGGTCCTGGATGCTGTGTGACGTTACCAGCATTTATTTGAAAGATGAATTGAGAATCCCAAGTGTTGTGAGAAGAGGCTGAGAGGCAGTATTTGAGTACTTAACAAACTCAAGCTCTTAAATAGATGAGCAAAAAGACTTCATGTGGGCCTGTTGAGTTCGTGGTTCTTATTATTCTAGTGTTTTTTCTGGCAAGAAGGACTACATGGAGACCTGCAGTATTGTTCTAAATATTTATTTCATTAAATACCATTCCTGCAGTGCATCTGCTTTTGCCATTCCTTTTTGTGAATAATTTTACCACATAATGTATCGTCGAGGTTGCATTATCCTCTGTGCTTCTATGCCACTACTACCAGCATGATTTCAACAGAGGTTTAGAAAAGGCTTTTAGGTAAGGAAGTCTAAACTGGGCCACAAGTTTGTCATTCTGTATGAATTCCCTTGCTGGTCCTGTTGGCTGGTATTATTTTCAGTATTCCTTCTCCTAGGTTTTGCTGAACCTAGGTAATTTCTGCTGCTGTATTTGGAGGGGAAAAATGTGATATGGCACTTGAAAAGGTTCCAGAATAGCTGCAGGAAAGCCAGAATTTGACTGGTGCTCTGACATAGAAATAGTTGGAGGGCTGATTTAGAATACTGATGCAGAAGTTCAAGAAGTGAGAAACTGAGTTGTCCCTGGTTACAGCACTGTTGGTCTTGTAACATCAGGAGGCCCATATCTCCTTTTCAGTTTGGTGGTCATCTTGATGTTGCAACTTCAGACTGGACAAGAGGGGACAGTAATCATATACTAGTGAATTCCTTGTTTTGGTTTGCTTGCACACACAGCTTTTGCTTTGGTTATTAAACTGTCTTTATCTCAACCCATGAGTTTTTTCTCACTTTTACTCTTCTGATTCTCTCCCACATCCCACCAGAGGTGGGGAGTGGGCGAGCAGCTGCATGGTCCTAGCTGCTGACTGGGGTTAAACCACAACAACCACTATATAATTCTTACCAGCCATTGATGGAGCTCTTAAATCTAGTATAACTAGCCTGATACACTGGATTTAGTATGTGTTCAGTGTTTTCCTATGTGTTTTGATTATTAAGTGACTACAGCACCATCTTCTGTCATTGCAGCGTTCTTCTGACACTACAGTAGATCCACAAAAAAAGCCTGTGTGGCTGCCAACATAAAGAAAAGGCTGTATAGGAACCAGCCCACAAAGGGAGTGCAAGCTTGCCGTGTTCTTGGAGAGGGGAAGGTGGGAACAGCTAACCCTGAACAAACATGGAACAGGGGCTGGAGAGAGGAAAGGATGCAAAGATGGACGCAGTGACAACACTCCAGGGGGAATCGTGCTTCTGACTCCATCCAGGGAGATAGTTGAGCTGATCGAAGAGTTTCTGTAATTGAGAGGGATTAGGAATTGGGTGGACTGTTGTAAGACCAGGCTTTTTCATTTCTTCACGGTTATTCAATTGTTAACAGCCTTCCTTAATTAAGACATAATTTTCTTCAACTATAACATGTTTTCAATACATTTTAACCAGAAAAGAAAACAGTTTACTATTTGATAAGTTAGAGGGATTCACAAAGTTGATTAGGAGCCCAACTTTCATTTAGTTTTTTCTCCCCATCAAAATCATTTAAACTTTGAAGATTTGAGTATGTTAGGGCAGTCGTAAATTTGTTTTAGGCTAAGGCTGCTAATGACTTCTTTTGCATGAAAGTTTTATTCTTTATTTTTTACTTCTATACATGTATTTCAGTGTTGCTTGAGACTTCCAACTGGTCTTTCTCATACCTGTTCATCATCTGCAGTTTGTGTGGCTGTGGATGTTATGTGCACCGTCTTGGATGTTGGGGTTTTTTTGCCTGTGGCTAATCCAGCTGTCACTGGATGAGGGCATGTAGACAGCGGGGCTCAGCTGTCTGAGGTCAGAGAAGAGTTTTTTCATATGCTGGGATGATTAGTCATCATTGGTTCATCCCATTCCAGCGAAGTATGTCACAAGGGATTTTCCCAAATGAATAGATGCTAATATGCAAGGAGAGGTGGTTCTGACAAACAGATGGGGTGCGTGTTGCTGTTAATGGAGAGAAGCAGTCTTGAAACAAAAACTCTGGTATGGCGGGAGTGTTGCTAGTAGCAATTTGAATTTGTATATGTCAACCCTCCTGTGTTTGTTTTGGAAAACAACCAGCAAACTAACATGTTGCTGTTGACCATTTCTGATACTAAGAGCTTGACCTTTAAATTAACTTTTTTAGGCTATTGAGCTGTCATACTAGTTTTTTAAATCTCATATAAGCAGCATTTGATCAATTATGATGTGAAAGCATTTCCATTTAATCTTCAGCAGATACCTAATATAACAACCTTCAACAAATTTTCATCCCAAATAAAGTTCCATTCAGGCATTTTTTTGTATTCAAGGAGTAAGTGTGACAGAGAGGAGATGGTGTATGTTGTTTTTGTAGAGCTCACTATAGATCTGCAGATGTAAAAGGCTTTGCCTTAAAATACTTACCCTGATGATATTTACCAGTAGTTTTTCAGGTTTATTGCTCACTATGAACAGGCATTTTACATATTTTATTCTTAATCTCTCTAAAAGTGGGGGTGTGATGTCTCTACACAGTTAACTTAAAATTTCAAGACCTGGTGTTTCTGCCTCAGCTAGGAAGGCCCACTGTTTGTTGGCTTTTGAGAGGGGTTTATGCAGTCACTTTGCGGCTCATGCAAACGAAGCCTAAATTTATTGTCCCTCTTTGAAAGGACATTTAAGGATCTCCTGGATAGATGGTGTGAATGCATACAATGTGCTTTAGAAAAAGCATTTAAATTGCTGCTGTCTAGGCTCAGGACAGCGGGAAGTTGGGGCATCCAAGGCTGAATCTGAGTGAAAGGCAGTAGGACAACCTTACACAAAGGGAACAAAGCAGTTCAGGCTGTGATGCTCTAGGAAGGAGCAGGGAGATGAATTTGGAAGTGGACTGTGCATCAGATTTTAAGCAGGGCTTCAGTATATCGGGAGGACCAAAAACCGGTAGTTGGAGTTCAAAACCATTAACTTGAACAGAGAAGTTTTGGGCATATTTTGAATTTCGAAAAGCAGCTTTGCATGTATGTATGGATATGTATCTGTATATGTAGATATCGTATCTTTCCATGTTTTTCTTCCTTCTCATATTCTTTTGCACACACATACATACCAGCACCCCCCACCTCCCCCCCTTCCTTCCTCCATTTTCAAAGAAATGAGGAAGAAATAAAGTGGGAGAGTAACTTTGTTTGGGAAGAGTGTTCAACCTCAAATTTTGGATGTTTTGTCCTCCTCTTAAAATTGCTTTTACCCATTGCTTGGTTTTCTGTTACATCCAAAGATACAGACAGGTATGTCGGGAGGCAGGACAACACCAAAAATGGCCAGGGAAAAGGAGGAAGGGATTGTATTGCACTTAACCTAAAGCTTCTTTATGGAATTGATAACAACCGTTTGAGCCTAGATTAGGATAACTCGTGGCTCTATTGATTATTGAGAATGACATAAGAAGATACTCACATTCCTTATATAGTTTTGCTGCTGGACCTTAGTCTTTTGCCAAATTTTAGTATATTACCTTGGCAGATAGCTCTGCCAGTGGTGACTAGCATAACATGAAGGTATTTGAATTCTACAAATACAGTTGCAGAGAGAAAACACCTAATGTCTTTGTCTGAAGAAGGCGATGACTCCTTCAGTACTCTGTAGAAAGGAATGTTGTTTGTCTATTTGAAGGGAGGGTAAGAAGAAAGAAAGAAGGTATTTTTACCAAAGAAGTGCTCATTCAAAAAAATATTTTATTTGTCCAGATAGAAATTTCAGGGTTTTTTTCTTTTTAGAAGAAAAAAAATCATCCTTTTCTAATCATGAGCTCCCAGGTTAGGCAGTTGGGTAAGGTCTTACAATCTGCAGGGAAAGATATATTGAATTAATTTTTTGAAAGAAAATGGTGACATTGTTATTTCTTATTATTTGAGGCCCCTGTGAGTAATTGCAGCTTCATGGTGGTTTTCGGCCTCTTTTTTTTTCCCCCCAAGGATTCAGAAGACTAAAAATATCTGGATAAAGTTTTTCATAAATTAAATAAGTGACTTTGTAGTTTATTTACAGTGTCGTTTTGCGTACCCATTTAATTGTGTGATATGTTGGTCTTCTAGAACATTTTAATCCATTGAGCACAAGATTGGTGAACTAAGGGTTAAAAAAATTGACATGGCTGAAAAAGCTGGGAACTATGAAGTCGTTTGGGATGTATAAGGGGACAAGCAAGGGCACCTGTGCTGTCACTACAAATTCTTGACATTTTCTCTACATGGAATAAAAAACGACGCATGAGTTGCTTGCTGAGGAATGTCTCATAGTTACTTGCCTGGCTGGCATGGGCCAATGCTGTTTGTAACTGCCTGTCTTGACAACACACGAGAGGGTTGGTTTTTTGTAGGACAAAGAACTGTGGCATGGTTTGGTTTATTTGGCTTTGAAACAATCCGAGGGCACCTTGTGAGACGTACCGTTCAGTACGTGCTTCTTGTTTGAGTGTCTGAGCATGCTTCTTGTTTGAGAATGCCAATGAATTGTGCATTTGACCTTTAAGCATGTGTAAGTTTCCGTTTTGTCTCAGCGCCGCAGCCTTTCTGCGTTTCCTTACCACCGCAGCCATGGCATGTGGGCAGGGCAGTCTTGTAGCCATTTACCTTACGTGGGAATTGGGACAAATTCCTGGTTATAGGCAAGTTTTGAAATAATTATGGGCAGTTTGGAACTACTGCTGCAGCTGTCAAATGTGAACTTGGGCTACATTAAAAACAAAGTGCTGGAGAGAGGCTGTGTGTCACTGCTGAAAAGTCTGAGTCTTGGTGAATGGAGGGAGAAGAATTTTAGTTTGATAGCTGCCATTCAATGTAACGGCATTGACTGGTTCCCAAATTCTGGGCCTTGAGGGGACGTTGCACCTTGAAACACACGGGCTATAGTGTGAACCAGTGGTCTGCAGCTTTGCAGCCAAAGATGTTCTGTAGAAACTGAAGCGACTGGAAAGTGAACACATTTTTTAAAAGAATCTTTAATATAATCACTACAGCAATTTTAACTCAGAAAATTAGTGCTAACAGTGTTTAACAGTTCTTTGTAGATGCATCTCCGTTCTGACTGAGGCCACTGACTCATCCTTCCTTTTAAATTAAAGAAAAAAGGAAAAAAAAAAAAAGGAATTGTTGTGTAAACCCAGGTTTTATTTTCTGGTGCAGCTGATGCAAATGAACAGTAGCATTGTATTCGCAGGGACTGGCATCGCATGCCCGCTTCTGGTTAGATGTACCGTAGGGCACCCTGACTATAAATGACTGCTACCAATTCGAAGCGCCGCGGTGAATTCTGCAGTCTGAGAGCTGCAGCCGCCAGGAAAAAAAAATAAAACCAAACAAAACACCGTCCTGCAACGTATTGCAAGGTCACAGAAGAACAGCGTGTACCGCTTTGATGTCCTGAGGAAGCATTAAGAAGCATGAGAAGTAGTAGTAGTAGTAGTAATAAGTAGTAGTAGTAGTAAGCGAATAGGAGAGCTGAAGTTGAGTTATATTCGATTTTTCTCAGTAGATGCCTTGGTTGCGGAGTGCTGGGCAGGGCTCCGGCGGGGGCTGGCC
>NW_009648543.1:1714786-1723712 GCF_000708025.1 Charadrius vociferus | reverse complement strand
TCCAAGGTGGTGGCTTGTAGCCGCGGGCAGCGCGCTATTCCGTGTAGAGCTGGAAGAGTTAAAACCCTCCTTGCTGCAGCTTTGTGCTGCTTTTGTCAGCGTGGGTGAAACCCGGGGGTGGGGGTGAGGGGGGGTGGGCTTTCTGTCAACTGGAATGGGGTTTCTTCCCGCCTCTGACAAGCTCAGTCATTTTTAAGGAATTATTTAGATTTGTGAAAAGTAATCATCCGGGTCGGTAAGTTTCGGGCAATGTAAGGACATGAAATAACAGAAGATAGCCTTTAAAAAGGAAAGAGGCTGGGCAGTCCATGTTAAAATGCCCCGTCAGTACGACTCTTCGTTCATTTTCACATTTCCAAAGTTTTACCTGAAAAACCCCTGTAGGAACTATCCATTACCTTGTTCTTGAGATGGGTCAGGGCATCTCTGTGTGGATATGTCGGCGCTGCTGGTATTATACACGCTCCTTTGAGTTAAAGAGAAGGGCCCACTAACGAGATGAATGAGAGGGATGAAAAGCCAGTTTTCTGTTTCAGAAACACTGTACAGCCTCTGTCATGTGTAGCTGCTGCTACTTGGCAGTGAAAGATTTGCAGCCTTACACTTCCATATGAGCCAGCAGTCAGGCTTTCCATCTCTCCTGGTTCAGCAAAGGACTGGAACAAAACCTTAACAAGCAAATAAATCCTAGCAGTTGCTTTCCACCTGGATGCAGGTCCATGGAACTGCCTGTGCTCCTTTTGCTTTGGGACTCCACATGCAAAAGCTTGTATGGTAGGGTTACAACAGAACAAGGGTGCTTTTTGGTAGATGGGAATAAAACAGAAATTGTGTTGGCGGGGGAGGGGGGGAATACATGCCTCTGTTGTATCTGCTGGTCTTTTATCTGAACGGTACCTACAGGAATTCAGAATGTGTCTGAAAACAGGGGAAATGGCTCATATTTATTGATATTTTAGTTGTATGCTGAGGTAGTTCATACTTTATTCGATTTTCTGTCTACTTCTCATTTTTAAGATTTTTTTCTGACTTTTGTTATTGTTTTATGGATAAATCTGCTCATCCAGTTTAATTATTTTTCTCTCTTAGTCAAGGAAGTATGTTTTCTCTCCCCCTCCCCCATCTAGTCAACCTCTTCAGTATTGCTGCAGCAATCTAAGCCAGTATCTCTAATCTCTGTAGTCTGTGAAATTCAGAACATCTTTCTTAATGGCTTCCAAGCAGTAACTATAAAAGAACAGATTTATTCTCAAAAACTGGATTGGAAAGGTTGTTTTATTGCTAAAGTATTTGCACATATGTGTCATTGAGACCACTATCTAACGGATTGCTTATAGTCAATAGAAATTGTTTTTTTCCCTTTGTATCATATCTTCAAAGCTTATCAGCTTTTTCCTTCCAGCAGCTTTTGTAAAAGCTCTGGTAGAAAGACAGTCTCAGTGAAATGCTTTTATTAATGCTTCCATTAATGCTAGAGGTTTTCTGGGTTGTAGGTTCAGATGATCTCATTCTGTCACTCAGAATTAATACAGAGGTATTACATCAGAATATAAATGCTCAGCTTCCAGCATCTTTAGGTGCCTGCAAAATATTCCTGGTTTGAGTCTTTTAATCTTTTCTTTCCGGTCCTTCTATCCATTTGTGCTGAGTTTTGGAATCAATAGTCATGCTGGGCTCCATTTATTGTTAGAAAAAATTGTTTCTTGAAGTGCAGGAATTAATAAATGTAATTAAATGATGAGAATACAGCAGAAAGCATTATTGACTATACACAGGAAATTAATGTTTAGTCATGTTGCAGACTTCAATGAAAGCAGGTGTCTACGTGATTCAACCTCCAGGTATCCCACCAGTATTTTTAGGCGGTTCCGACCATTATGTCTTAAAAATAAGAACCTCTTAAAACATACATGTGTCCACAAACACAAAAAACCAAAACAGAACTTAAAAGGTCTTGTCCACTTGACCTGCCTCACGTCACAACTCAGTCCAGTCTGTTCCTCCCCTTGCTTGGCTGCTCAGGAAGATGAAAGTGGTGGTGGATATTGTAGCACAGAAAATGCCATCTGAAAATGATGTTCATGTGGCGAGAAGCTATCTTATGAAGATCTTGAGAAGTTCCATGAGGTACAGTACTGACTTTACAAGTGCATCCCTTCTGTTCCTTCCCAGTGATTGAATTCCCCTACCGTTTTCCAAACTCGTAGCAAACCATCACAGAAGTCCTCTTTCCCAACCTTCATTTCCTCATGCTCCACACATTGCTTGTATTGTGCTATCTTTACAGTCTTGTGTTTCCTTAGTGGTGCATCGTAGAAAAGTAATTGTCTCATAATAGATAAATCTTTTTGCTCAATTGAGGCCTAATGAATTTGCCTAAATAGGTATTTGTGTTTTCCCAACTGGTATCAATACCATTAGAGGTGAGCTGGAGCCTTCGATGTTCTGTGCAGCTGAACACTGGAACGATTTTTTTTCCATACCTGAACACAGGCTTGGGGCCCTTGGAGTACGCAAGGACTGTATGGAGCCCAGCATCATGTGGCTGAGCAGAATCCTTTGCGCTTGTTGGCACTGAGAGTATTTGGACTCCTCCACTCACTCTGAATTTCATATTCTACCAAGAAAGAACAACATAGTGATGCTCTGCTTAACTGTTTTCTGTTTTGTCATACTGGGAAGAGTAGGCTTTTGTTTATGGAAACAATTACTTCTTTTTTTAGTGACAGTAATGATGCTACACTTCTTAGTGAAATTGCAGCTTCCCTGTAGAATTATTATTTTCCTTTTGTAGTCCTGCATGCAGAGTTTGGAAAGGCAATTCATCACTGAATTCATCAGATCTTCCTGAATGTACTGCAAAAAAGCTGTGTACTCAAATTTGACCTGTTTTAAAGATACTGGGTTTATAAAGAGCTTCGGTTTTGTTCTCTAAATCTAGTGGCTGTCTGATAACCCAAATTTATAAAAAGAGGGAATGAGTAAAAAAATGTAGAACTACCTTTAGAGTTCAAGATGAAAATAAGGGAACACTTTCTCAGCTTAGCAAATTATTTTGTAACTCCGACAAATTACTTAACCTTGTAGTAATAAACTTCATAAGCACATAAGTGAAATACATAAGTGCATTAAAAAAACCCTCAAGAACTAAGGTCCTGTAAGCTTTTGTTTCAGACTGTGGCTTGGAAGAATGAGATTTGTCTCGCCTTATACCTCGTCTAAATTTTAAATTACACTTCCCTCAAGAAGAGCCAAAGAGAAGGGCAGGATGAATTACCTTCAAGAAGTTCCTGCTTCCTTCCTGGGTGACTGAGAGGGTCTAGACAAATGGCCCATGCTCAGCATCTGCTCACTGAAACAGAAGTAGCTGAATTCCACCCAGAAGGCTTATTTAACATTGGGGAAAAAGAACGCACTTATTTCGTAAGTGCTGAGAGATGTTACAAACAGCAAGTCCTTGGAAGGAAGTGCAAGCTGTTGTTACTAATTCCTTAACAGAAGGAAGGGGCAGAGGAGTGTAGAGCAGTTTTGCAGAAAGGTTTGCAATTTACAAAGCTCTGACAAGTTATTGTTGTACTTCTTAGAAGGGGGGTCTCTTCCGTTACGTGAGCATGTACATTTGGAGGGGATATCTAAGTAGATATTTGAATTGCTGAACTATTTTTGAGGAGTATTCTTTAAAAACAAAAAAAAATCCAAAACAAACAAAAAAATCCTGCATACCTGGGGTGCCAGACATTTCAAGAGCTGAAGCAGAACTTGGCTGGAGTTAAAACGATTAGTTATATCACTCTTGCTAACGTGTATGAAACAATGTACGTGGCTTTATTCCTTCCTGTCATTAACTGTTTTCTTCCCACCTCCTCCCATAAGCACGTACCCACAGTAAAACCTTGCCAAAGCCCTACTGTACTGATGACATGTTGTAAAAGAGTCATAAGTCTCAGTATTAGCTTTAACCATTAAAGCTGTGGATACATGTCAGGTACTTTAAAATTTGTTTGCCTGTCTCCACCCCTCATAAAAAAACACCCCACTACCAAAATAAATATAATTTTAAAAACAAGCAAAAAAAACGGAACAAAAAACACACAAGGTGGACCGTGGAGAGTATTGACATTTCACTGCATCTCGAGCATTTTAAAGGAATGTTGGTGTCTTTTCAAAACTGGCATGCATGTAGAAGGTTGTCTCATTTGCTGTCACGTAAAGTCATTATGCCCCTGTCCTATCTGTATAGCGTTTGACTAGATTTTGACTATAGCGTTTGGTAGATTTTTTTTGCTGGATGTCACCTTACTGAACTGTTTGAATTAAACTAGTACACTCTAACTCTCTCGTTTTCAGAAGAAATGACCTAACCTGCAGGCCTCACTCCTGGCACGCAACCAAATTTACAGAAAGTCAACCTGAGACAGCCACGTCACACCTTTCCTCGTCCAATGCCTGCGCTTCCTGGCACTCGCGCTATCATGCAAGGTGAGTCTCTGCTTAAGTTACATACATTAAGCTCCAACGGCGAGACAATAATAATGTAGGTCATGACATTGAGTGGGTTTTTTAAAACCATGAAGATTATATTATATGTCTTTAGTATCGCCTGTCCTTTCAATGCTTGAAGGGGGAGCATGGGAAGTTTGACATATGGATGAGTGGATTTCAGAAACAGTATGTGATATGTGCGTGTGACTGAAAGGTAAGAAACTAGCTTTAAAGGCACTCAAAAGGTTATGTTTCTTGCTCTGCATTTCCTTTCAGTGTTCACTGGGAAAATCCTAAACCTTTGTAAGCAAAAAGAAACCATCAAAAAAGTGAAAGAAATAGTAAAGGGAGAAGAAATTGAAAAATACTGTTTCAGACTATTAAAAAGCCTTTTCCTAAAGGGGAGGGTGCAGAATGTTTTCCTGTTGGACTTTAAGGTTTTGCTGGTTTTATTAGTTAAACTGTCTTTCCGTAATCTGATCCTCCATACAGCTGTGCTCTTGCTTGTGCAGAGAGGTAATAAGACCAATGATTTTCAGTCCCCGTTTAAGGCACCTTAATATTTGTTAGGTTTCATTCAGCGGTGGGGGAGAAAGGCTGGCACTCGTGCAGTTTTAGTTGTGAAACTTAAAACTTTTAGGTAAAGTCTGTTTGTGTCTGATTACAAGTTCTTGTTTGTTTTTTGGTCGTAGGTGACATTCTTCAGCACTTTTACAAGGCGTTTTTGTTGGGGTTTGTTTGTTTGTTTTTTTCTCAGTTCCTATTGGGCTGTAGTTACACTGAGCATTAAAGTAAATGAGTCTGGTACGCAAATCCCAGTTTGTAAAGTAGGCTTGTGTTTTCTATACTTACTGCTGTACATTCTCCATCATTACTTCTTGATGTTAATCTATTGAGGTAGTTAAAACAGAAGAACATTCATACGTTAAGATTTTATTTTATTTTATGTCATTTTTGCAACCACTTTTACATTGTTTTCTGTAGAAGCTCTGTACTGTTTTTAAAAATAATTTGCTATCTGCCCTTGAACAAAGTATGAATGTTAACATTTAGACAGAAAGGTTTTTTTAAATGCATTTTATAATACTTGTTTAGCAGAAGTTTCAGCACATTATATTCCTCAAATCCTTGACTATAATTGCTGCCAGTTTACACTGACTTTAGAGAGTTTGTATTTAAATTTCATGTAGATGGGCTGAATTAAATTTATAGATTTGAGGACAGTAAAAGTCCTTGTACATAGAAACAAAATCCAGAAATTTCTAAAAACCTTATGGAGTTCCTGGTTGCAATACTAAAGTATTTCTACTTTGGTCTACTGAGCGTTCTGATGGAGCTGTAAATCAGTATATGCTTCCTGTTCTTCCAGACAGCTGTCCTTGTACCTTGTGAAAGTAAAATATTACAAGACTCATGTCTCAGAGTGTGATTTGATAGGAGCTGGGTGAATCACAATATTTTAAAAAGAAAAAACTATTAATTTGGTTCAAGGCCAGCTTCAAATGAGCTTTGGACAGGAAGTAATGGGTGTAAAGGAAAAGGGGGAGGGGAATAGAGCAATCCTCTCCTCCCACATATCAGAAATAGCAGCAACTGCTGGTAGACATCAGTATTAATTAAAAGGGCAAATTCTGCTTTCTCAGATGCTATTGAAAGATGTAGTGGCTTTAGCACAGTCCCAGTCCCCATCCTGAACTCCCTGGCTGCCTGTGCTGCTCACTTGACACGGGATGTATTTGGGAGATCTGTTAGCCCTGGTGTCTGTTGCCCAAGAGAGTTTCAGCGGCAGAGCTGACTTCGGACTGTGGCTGCTGAAGGCCCAGCATTCCCAGAGTGCCAGCCCAAGGATTTGGGTATTTTGAGGATCCCAGTTGCAGAGGGGGGTTCTTTGGGCTTGCTTGTCTGCAATAAGAGAAGGTGAGCAGCTTCAGAGTTTCCCCACTTTCAAACTACAAATCACAAACCGAAGAAGCTCGCACAGCAATCAGTATGCAAGGAGATAGAAATTAATAGAAATAGCCCCAGGAGGATATAGTTCTAGCCCAAGGATCCCATCCTTGGGCTATTTCTGGAATTTCTTGTCCTTCCTTGAGCTAAGCATCCAAGACTGGTATTCACAGCCTAAAATCTCTTCTGAATGTGCCTGCATGCATTCTGTCTATGAGTATGAAAACTAATTCACTTGTAAAACGTGGAGAGTTTGATCAGGGGAAGAGATGCTTTTGCTGTCTTCTAAGCAGGATATACCTGTATTTTGTGTGTTATTGGGGTGCTCCTGGACAAAACAACCCTCTGAAGAGTGTCTATAGCTAGACTTAGCTAAGGGTGATTTGATTTGCTTTGGTTTTGGAGGGTTTTTTCGTTGTTTTTGGTGGGAGCTTTTTGCCAGCCTGCTGAATTGGGACCTTTGAGAAGGTGCACGAAGCTAGAGGAAGACAGACAGACCAGAAGAAACTGTACCAGTGCAGTTAGGAGAGAGGGTAGTTCTGGAGCCCAGGTCACCACATCCACCACTATGTGTGTATCTTTTCTTTTTATCGTGTGAGTTTCATTCAAAACCTGTAAACTGTCTTGGGAGCACTGGGCCAGGTCTAGGTGCCTCTCACGCAAGGCTAAAGATTGAGACCTTGTAAGCTTTTTGTGCCTTACTCTGTGAGTCTTCTGCTATTTTTTTGACAGAAGTCGTACCTTAACAGCATCGATGCAGACTTCTTTCCTAGCCCCCCCTAGACTAAGGCTGAGTGCACTTTTCTGGGAGGTGTGGACAGGAACTATGTTAAGTTGCTGAAAGTTTAGACCCTGTGGGTTTTTTCCAGTAGGATATACTATAATAGAGGACGTTATAAACTTTGCCCCCACACCTTAGGTGTGCAGTTGGAACCAACAACCCCTTCTACTTCATTCTGGCCTTACAGGTGTGGGTGTGAGGCAAGTATTCTTTGAGAAGGCTGTTTAAACTGAGTTTTGGGAGCGATTAGGGTCAGGTACATTTGGTCCGTAATCCCATGCGGTCTGAATGTGGTCTTATTTGCTGAGATGATGTCATTTCTGGGAGGGCCAAGAAGCAGAAACTCATGCCGCAGGGTTGAGTGGGGTGCTTGTTGGCCAAAGTGGCCAAGGACGGTGTTTGTAGATTTCTCCTCTACTTTACCTGTCAGACTTCAACTGGCAATGTAGGTGCTTTTGTGAATCCACCCTAAAAAAAGCTAGTGAGAGAAGGATAACCTGGAATGCCAGGCTCAGGCAGAGAAATGGCTTTTGGACTCTCTGCCATATGAGGGTTTGTGGGAGGATTGCCTTGCAGTTAAGGGACACAGGAGGCTATGCTTTGTACTAACACACCATCAGAAACTTTCCTGTCCTTTCTTTGAAGCTTTTGCTGCATCTGCTGCGTTTCCATTAGGTATTTTCTAGCAGGGCTTTGAACCTCTTATGCTGATGGTGTCTGCTTCACTTTTGATACCAGCAGATTTACATGAGACTTGTAAACTGTAAATTGAGGCTTTCCTGCACAAGTGTTATCTTTATTTTAATTGATGCCAAGTATCTCCTTAGTGCTGAAGAGGGGGAAAAATATCAGCAATTCACAGCAATATTTGGCTTACATTCTTCATTAACAAAGGAGATCCTAATAACGACTGAGACACTTTTTACATGAACCACAGTATCTGTTTAAGACGACAAGACCTTTTTAAGTGTTCAGCAAGATGTTTTAAAATGCTGAAAATAAAAGAATGAAAGAACAAAAAACCCACAAGATGAGGCCAATGCTAGTGTATCTTGTTAATATAATGCTTTTAGAAGATAAGCACAAAGTACACCTTCTCTTATTTCACATAAATTGCTTTTGACTATGTTGTATTAAAAAAGTTACAAAGGCTATAGTAAAAAGTGCAAGAAGGTTTGTGAGGGGGGGGGGGGGGGGGAAGCAATTCTCATGTTAATACTGAATTCCAAAGAACTATTTAATTGACCTTTGCAATATTTTTGACAGGAAAAAAGGTCTATATCACTCTTTGTATTTTTATGTGGACTAATCTAATTTCATTCCTGGCTTTCATAGGTTTCTTTACTGCACAAGATTTGATAGATGCTTCGTATAATTATAGCTACAGGGAAGTGGAATAATTCTGGGATTTCTACCAAGGGGCTTTGCATGCAAGGGCAAGAATTTGAATTTGGTATATAAAAGCAGGGGGGGCTGCCAGTGAAGTTCAAACAGGGAGATGTGATGAGAATAATTGGAAAGACTATCAACTCATCATCGGTGTGTTGGATTGACAGGAGGTGGGTGCTGTGGAAGATACAAAAGAAAAGAAAGAAACCTGAACAAAACTGACTTGGTAGGAAAACAACAGAAGCAGCAAGATTTTGAAATAGTGTCCTAGGCAAATGATCCAGAGAAAGTACAATGTCAAAGATGATGTTTCTATAGAGGAAAGAG
>NW_009648543.1:1707838-1714761 GCF_000708025.1 Charadrius vociferus | reverse complement strand
GGTGATAAAGATTCTTGAAGGAAGGTCAGAAGTTTAGTTTTGGCCATGCAGAGCTTATGTTGCTCTGGCATCTCCTCCTGACATTTTCCTGTCACTGTTGTGGAACTGAGTGGAATTGAATGACATTGTTGTAAGCATGACAGCCTGAGAGTGGTTTGAAACCACATTGGCAAGGTGCGTGTGGAAGCTCAAAACTCAAATGGTGGCATTTGAGGCAGATGTTTTTAGTGAACCTCCGTTTAGAAATGAAAATATTAAATGAATGGGCAGATTTGGATAAACATGCAAGGGAATAACTTTATGCACTGAAGAAGTTTAGAGTGAGATTACAAAAGATGAACAGGGAACTATGTGAGTTTAATATCTGGAGGAATTGGGGTACCTGGAAAATAAGCTGAAAAGTAAGTTGGTGTTTGCTCTCAGGAAGAGGGAGCTAGTAGAGCTCAAACTAAATTGGTCTAAAAGTAAAGTGATCAAAATCAACAGTTTGCAGAGGGGGAGGGGAGCCTTCAAGGAGATAAACGTGTATTACTTATTGGTAAACTTACAAAGGGAAGTTGAGTTAGTAATGTTTCAAGCTTTGAATCAGTGGCAGAGTATAAAGATAAAGCCCTCGCTTTGCATTCAAACTTCCAATTTTATTAGATTGTCATGAGTAACTGCTATGGAGACAGATCTTAAAACAATGGTAGTAAAATTGGTGGCTATATATTTATAATTATGTTGCGGCATTTTTTGACTGGTATGTTTATGCTGAAGCTTTTTCTTTGTTTTCTACTGTAGTTGTTCTTCTCATGACCTCTCAAACTCATGGGATCAGTCAAGTCTACATCGCACTTCTGACCAATTCAGCTCTTTGGGAAGTATGGACAGCTGGGACCACACTCCACAAGTAGCCCAGTATGGAAGACTTTCTTCTGCAAGGTCTAATAGTAGTATTGATCATCTAGGGAGCCAAAGTAAGCGGGATTCAGCCTACGGGTCTTTCTCCACGAGTTCTAGCACCCCTGACCACACTCTATCCAATGCAGACACTTCTTCAACAGAGAACATGCTATACAAAGTAGGCCACTGGGAGACTGCTAAGCATGGAAACAAGTCCAGCCAGTTTTTAAATGACAACAGTGGAATAGAGGACAAACCTGGGTATTTGCCAGCTCCCATCCAATATGAGAACAACAAAAGTCCTAGAATAGAGGAACACCCCGATAGCAAGCTGACTAGCTCTGGAAGATCCAGTTTTGGACCTGTCTGGTATGTTCCTGATAAGAAGAAGTCTTCGTCTCCTCCCCCCCCACCTCCACCTCTTCGTAGTGACAGCTTTGCTGCTACCAAAGGCCATGAGAAAGCCCATGGCCCTGTGTACTCAGAAGGTGCCAGCACACAGCACTTTCCAGCCCTGAACTGGTCTCAGCCCAGGAGTGACTGGAACTTGGAAACTGTGGAGCAGCAGCGGCGGCCCTCCAGAGCATGTGACAGGAGGGTCAGCAGTTCTAATTATAAATCTGATCTCAGTTCAGAATACAGTTTTTCTTCAACTGGTGAAAGGTACAGTAGTAATGCAGGAGCTGTGAACAAACTGCAGTCGTCCTTGTCTAGCACTGATGTTCGGTTTGCACAGCCTGCTTACAGTTACCACCACCAGCACCAGTACAGTGATGAAAGCACTTTTTTTCCCAATGCAAGAATCTTAGCTGCACCTAAAGATCAGCAGCATTATCTGTCCTATAGTGGCATTCAGGAGTTACCTAATGATCATTTCCATGGCTATAGTCCAAACCAAGCCAGTGTGCTCAACACTTCCTCTTCTTCGAACAGTGCTGCTGAACAGAAGGTGGACAACACTGGACAGAGCCGCTATTATTGCGTGACGGCAAAACAGCCTGCTCAGGGAAGCTCAAAGCCACTACAATTCAAGGATGACAGCTGGAAACCTGCAGTGGGGACTGATGCATCGCTTGGACCTCACGAAAATCCTGCAGTTGTCACAATGGTCCAAAAACCAAAATACTGTCTACCTCAACAATCTGTTGAATCTTCACTGAAAGGGTGTGAGAACAGTAGTCATTACCCAGTGGACAGGGAGGAAGATGCTAGGTGTCCTGTAGTGGAAGAAGCTAAAAAACCCAATCATACTGAAAAGTCTGGACAAAAGAAAAACTTTGAGAGCAGCTCTGAGGAAAGTGAAACTAGGTATTGTCAACAGGAGTTTGTAAAGGGCTCTGTCCTTACCACTGAAAACAGATCTGCTCAGAAAGATTTTAGGTGGGGTAAAGATGAGAGTAGCAAGATTTCTCCTCAGAAGACCCCAATGTTGCACTCTTTAGCTCAGGAAGGGAAAAAACAGTCTGACAACAGCCCAGAGTTGGTAACAGAGCGTCAGGCCTCATTTGACACTCACTTGTCTAAACAGGCACGAAGGAGTGATCGTTTTGCAACAACACTGAGAAATGAGATCCAAATGAGAAGAGCAAAGCTGCAGAAAAGTAGAAGCACTGCTACGTTAGTAGGGTCATCTGAAACAGAGGAGTGCAATGAGACCTGGAAGCCAGATTCAGCAGAAAATGTCACCGTGCCCCCAGACACTAACTTTACCAGCACCTACAAAGATCACCTCAAGGAAGCACAGGCCAGGGTTCTGAGGGCGACGTCCTTCAAACGGCGGGACTTGGAGCCCAGCCCTGCTGAATATCTCCCCAGGTCACCCGAGCGGAAAACTGGTAGTTACAACTCTTCGTTATTGGCTTTGGTTTCTGAAGATGCGTCTGGATTCCTCGAGGCTACACAAGCTAAACCGAACCCTACAGGGAGTGGCACTCATCACGTTTCTCGCATCGGAGCCAGGAAGAGGTTCACAACAGAGCAAAAACTGAAGTCTTACTCTGAACCAGAAAAGATGAATGAGGTGGGAATGTCAGAGGATGAGTGCCATGCTCATTGCCGTCCAAATACATCTGAAGAAGCCCTGGGCTCGTTTGCAGACAGGTGGAAATTTTTTGAAGAAACAAGTAAGCCTGCGTATAGGAAACTGGCACAGAAACCAGCTCCCCACAGTCTTGCTGAGGAACAGCCTGAGAGGCTGGATAAGAAAGCTCAGGGTGGACAAGAGGGAGAGGAGTCATGGTATGAGAGAAGAGGTCGGGCAGCCTCTGTTGGACTTGAAACTGCACATGCTTCAAAAGATAACGTCCACCACAGTAGCAGCAATAAGGCTACTGATAGGATTGTGAAATCTGAACAGCCACAGCGCCTGGGAACCTTTGCAGAGTATCAGGCGTCATGGAAGGAGCAGCGGAAGCCGATAGAGCCAAGGAGCTCAGGGAGGTACCATTCAGCTGATAATATCCTCGATGCAGGCCATGAACAACATGAGAAAACCCAGTACACCCATGAGAGGTCTAGATCATCCCCTTCTACTGACTTCTACAAACAGGTACAAGTGTCTTTCCCATTATCCTTTAAATTGCCCGGGGAGAGGGCAGGAAAGTGGCGGAGGGGGAAATGAGATAACTGTTGTGAAAATTTCCAGTTTAGGAACACAATGTAGTGTGATGTTTGCCTTTTGCTACTAAGGGAATAATTGTTATAGGTAGCTGTCAAGAAAAATGAAGAAGATCAAAGTTTGTATCGTGCAGGAATTGAGTGTAGCAAAAAGCAATTGGATCAAGTAATTTCTTGTGAGTTGTAGCCAGGTGGAAGAAAACAACCTGGTTGATTTGATGTTATTCTCTTTTTTTACAGTAGAGGTATAGGAGGATCAAAGCTATCTTCACCCAGAGTTATTTCTTCATTTGTGTGGCTGCCTTCCCCATTTTAAGGCTTTCAGTTTTCTGAAACTAAGAAACTAAGAAAAATGTTCCGAGGGGATATAATATCTACTTTTGTCTAATTTTTGTTAATGGTCTAACCATTTTCCATGGATTTCCTCTTTTAAACTTGCTTGATGCAAAAGCTACATAGGATGAAAATTCTGCCTAATAAAGTTTAGAGATTAAAAATATGCAGGTAAAGCTACACCACAGCAATAAATGAAACTGCTTAGTGTTTTATTTTATGTCAGTTTGCTTGATTTAAGATGTATAAATTTATTCCTTAGAGAGATGCCAAATGTCTATTCAACTTTTGAGTAAATATTGAGTTAATTTTTAACTGAGCAGGGGCAGGGAATGGTTGGCAGGTGGCAGGGGAAGTAAACAGAGAAACCAAGTCTCTTAAGTTCTCTGTTTAAAAGATGTTCAAGCTGCTACAAGATTGCCTGATATGTATAAGGAGTCATATTGTGTTCAACCTGTGTTGAACTTCACCTTATGTAAGAAAAGAATTGAGGCAATGCAGTTGTATATTATTTCTTCCTTTTTTTTTCCTCTTGGTAAAAACATTACATGCATACATACATACACATCAACTCAGCACCTCTGTGTGTGGATATACAGGGAGTAGAATGAGAACAGATCAGCAAGAAGCAAGATAAGATATGTACATCTTTGAAAGTTGTGGACTCTAAGTTTTTTATGTCTTTAAGTTTTGCAAAAGTTATTTTTGAACTCTCTGTGCAGACTTAACTATGTGGGTAATTTACTAGGGTAGAGATTCCAAACACTGGAAATATTCACCTGGAAGTTATTTTGAAAATTAAATTAGCTAAATTATTAAATAATTGCCTACCCAGCAGAAAAAATCATCATATAATCTATTCCATGTATGCATTTCTGGTTTATTAGTCAGTGCCTTTAAGTTCAGTATAGGCCTCCTGGGGCAAAACGCAGACACCTGTTTAGGCACCTGGAAAATATGGTGATAAGTGCATTGAAGATGCTTACAACAGACTGAAGTAAATAAAGATGTTGTTTCGCATATATGATTCAGATGATTCCAGTGCTAATGCGCAATTAAATTTCCTGTAGGTTCAGTGTTTGTAATGCAAAGCTATGCTTTGGGTGTGGTTGTTTGAAGATAGTGAGATAATAAAATTCTGGAACAGCAATGTTGTGTGTTTTACTGAGAAACTAAAGTACGTGCTCAGGGATTCAAAAGCTGGTGCGTACTTGCCTCTTTGAAAATGTGAGTGACTCTTCGGTAACTTCTTTGCTGCATTTTTTTTTCTTTGCTAAAGAGAAGTTCTGAAGATTATATAAATGTTATGGTCTTCTGTAGATCAGCAAATTAGAGCAGTAACTTGAGTGCAGCCAGGTTGGTAGTGCTCCGCAAGAGGTCACCCAGAATACTGTACCACTTAAAACCAAACAAGCTTAAGACATGCTATGCTGTTGACTTCATGTATATTCAAACAGAGCAAACCCACAAATAAGGGGTTCCATAACCATAGATTTTTCAGGAGTCTGAAACATGATGACTTGGTGTCTTACTTGTGCTGTAAACCACTTTTAGGAAGTCTCAGTTGAAGTAAGAAGGCAAGCAGAGGATTTAAAGGAAGATGGGGAGCGTATTTACTCTAAAGTTAACAATCTGGATGAAAGGAACAGCACTGTAAGGTAAGTACTTCTTAATTTCTGGCTTTAAGAGATTTCTTATGACAAGTCTGATTTGATCTTTTCCTGACCCTAACTGGAAGTTTTGCTATGATGATTTCAGAGCTTTTGCAATGCCTTTTTCCCTTTTTTTCTCTCCTTCTCCCCATATATTTTGACATGCATGATAGAATTACTGTTGGGACTGAAATTTATGGGGACTCTAGGGTGAGCTTGAAGAAATTGTAAGTGTATTACAGTTTGTTCGGAGCCAGATGATTGTTATTTGTGTGCATGAAATGATTCAGGTATTTTTCATATTTATCAGTTACAGGTTTTTGGCAGGGGGGCAGGGAGGGAATGTTTGTTTCCCAAAAGAGTTTTCCAGTATTATCCTTGGCAAAGACAGTACGCTACTGGAAGACAGTAATGCTGTGAATTGGACTTTTCTCTACTTGTGCCTGTACAGAATGCAGTACATGAACAGAAGCCACCAGAAGTTGTTTTCCCATTTGATCAACTCTGCTTTTCTTTGTGAATTCATGTTATAATTAAACTGGACAATATTTTCAGACCCTTTTGAAATGTGTGACTGTATGCACAATGCAGTTAAAATCTTAAATGTCTAGCGTGTAGGGGGATGCCCTCCTCCTGGCCCACAGTTTGCCGGAGCCGATGTAATGTAAGCAGTGATTTCAGCAATCGCTGATACTGCTGCGGCTGTTAAGTGGCGTGTGGCAGCTGAACTGAGATTGTGCACACACTGCTATCACCAGGTTTGATAGCTTTGGTTTTTGTAACAGAAGAAACACGTGTATAGGAAAAATCATTTCTATGGGCTTTCTTCTGTTCTGTATATGGTATTAATCTCTCAAGGGGAGAGAAAATTATGAACTGTAGCAAACGTACTGTAGTTGTGACTGTAAAAGCTTGTAAAGAAAATAGTATTCATTTTGTGGTTTTATACAGTTATATTTTGTGTTGCTTGTGGCCCAGCTGAAGAGACTACCTGCTATTTTTCTAATCCTTTGTAGCCCTTTGTACTTACGGTAGTGATTCCAAAATGCATAGCCCATGAGGGTGTGAATGTATGCGCCCATGTGCGCACGCGTGTGAAGGGGAGATTGGGCTGGAGGGAAGGGAAGGAGGGGAGGGAGAGGGGGAGGCGGCAGCACAATCAACCAGGAGCAGACGTGCTTCTGTAGGCAGACAGCATCTCTGGACAAGTAAAATGATTTCCATCCACCAGTGCTGAACCCTAGTCACAAAAGTATGTGAATAATACTCCTACGCCAGCATTTTAGCAGTGTTTGTGCAGCACAATTCTTGCTTTATAATCACAGAATCCATGAAAATCACATGACTGGGCACCAGCTGCAATAACTTTTTTTTTTTTTAAGCCAAAGCCTGTTTTGACGTGCTGTTTCAGATGTAGTATTTGGCCATTTCACCGCA
>NW_009648543.1:1680268-1707778 GCF_000708025.1 Charadrius vociferus | reverse complement strand
TGCAGAGGTCCTATGTCTTCTGTATTCAAAAAGCTAAATAAAATCATTTTGGCATCTAATTCCTGTGTTGTGAACTACCACTGCATGATGTTGAATGGCTGTCCTATGGGAAAGAATATGTGTTACCATGTGCTCTTTTTTTAATAAGGAGTTCCTCTGCTCAAGAGGAACTGGACTCATCATGACATGAATTGATTTTATGATTTTTGAGCTGCCCTAAAGGCATTTAGTTTCCTACTTTTAAAAGCTAGCAATCTGCAAATGGCTAGCAAATCTACCTAATCCGTGGTATATTCTAGAACATTAATATTAACCAAACCTAATAGCTTCCTTGTGGTCGTATTTAATATTTTCTTTGCAAATTTGTGTTTGGATTATACTGCTGGTGGCCCTTATTGTGTGCTACTGAAGCCTTTGTGCTTCCAAAGCCAGCAGGACCGTGTTGGACACAGGAGCAGCTCTTCAGCATTTGTGTGGGTTCAACGTGCAGGGACCCAAGCTGAGAGCCAGCTGTGGAGTCCCCGGGTGCCTTCTCTGGGTTAGAGACTGTCCAACACTACAGGGCCTCCCTCCCCTCCAGTTGTTTAGCAAAAACATGAACAATTTCAGGTTTAAATAAACTTTGAATGTTTACTGTTACAGCTTTCCTGATTATTTTGGGGAGAAATATCAATCTTTTTAAATGCACTGAGTCTAGAATGAAAAAGGGTTTGGAGTATTGTAACAGCAAATGTTGAAAATTAGGGGGGAAAAAAAATGCCTGACAAGCATTTCTTTTTTCTCTTGGGCTTTTTGCTGCTGCTTTATTTTGCTATGGTATTTTTTTTAATGCTATTTTTTTAGCACAGAGTTCTAAAACCTAAATTGACATTACTTCTGAAAGTTGGGGTTTTTTTACAGTTGATGAAGATAATTTGTGAACTCCTTTCATCTTTGGCTGTATTTTTCCCCTCTGAGATTACTGAGTGCTTCCAATGAATTAAGGCTGTTTCATCTCCCCTTTTAGAAAAGCTACAACTACAACATGTTCTTCAGAATTGCAGTATTTAATAGCTTGGAGTATTATTTTTATAGGAAGAGAAAGCAGTGGTCCATACTAGCCATTTATCATCTCCCATGCAAAAACCAAGCCACTCTTGTTATGAACTTACAGGCATGCAAACAGTCATCTGTTGTGAGCTGAATATTTTTATACTGAGGCTTGATGCAATTCTAAACTTTAGGACTGATTTAAAAGTGTTATGTGAGTCTGCTGATCTGTAAAACAAAAGTTGATGCTTTTTTGTTTTTAATGATGCTACTCTTTCTATTTCAAATTGGTTACAAAAGCTTAGCTTTTTACAAATGTAAAGTCTATCCTTTAAACACGTCTGTCTGTCTGTATTTGTGGAATGATATACACTGGTTATATAATTAACTTCCCTACAGAAGTCTCCACAATTTCCAAACCAACATAGCCCTTCCAAAGGTTAAAGATGGAAATGTGTGCTGTGGCCTATAGTTTGTGGCTTTCTGCAGGATGACACGACACACATAAAAGTCAGTCTGCGTCAAAAGAAGAGTGCTTTATGATCTAATTCTGAAGATTGCTATCTGTGAGAGATGTTGACAGCCAATGCTTTTACTTACTTTCTAAGAACATTTGACTTGTGTCTCTATTAATTTGTTTCTGCAATGTCTATGAAAATTACATAAGTTCAAAAAGTGGAAAAGGACTTAGGAGATCACAGATCACAGAAAATGTTTCAACATTTAATAGGTGTCGAGTACAGGAGCATGTGCGTGTCAAGTATAGAACCACAGCATGACTCGCTCTAGTTAAATACAGTTAAGATGTTTCTTTTGGTTCTTTCATGCCTTAGTAGTTGCTCCTATCTGAGCTCTTGAAGACAGAGAAACAGCCTTTACCATACAAAACCAAAGTAAAAGTAATATCATAGAATGGTTAGGTTGGAAGGGACCTTGAAGATCATCAAGTTCCGACCCCCCTGCCATGGGCAGGGACTCCTCCCAGGTTGCTCAAAGCCCCATCCAGCCTGGCCTTAAACCCCTCCAGGGATGGGGCATCCTCAGCTTCTCTGGGCAACCTGTTCCAGTGCCTCACCACCCTCATAGTGAAAAATTTCTTCCTAATATCTATTCTAAACATGCCCTCTTCTAGTTTAAAGCCATTCCCCCTTGTCCTATCACTACATGCCCTAGTAAGAAGTCCTTCCCCAGCTCTCCTGTAGGCCCCCTTTAGGTACTGGAAGGCCAGAATAAGATCTCCCCAGAGCCTTCTCTTCTCCAGGCTGAAGAAGGCATTTTCTTGATGCCTAAGTCGACCTAAATGCCCAGTTTTAATGTTCTAAAAAATCTTTGACAAGCCAGAAACGGGAGCCTATAGAGAGGTTCCCAAGTTCATTATTAGGCACTTCATCAGGAAACTGACTTTTCAAGAGCTGGTGAATATCTAGCCTCTGCTCTCACCAGGTGGTACAACAGCACATAACTGTGCAAGTAAGAAGGAGGACCTTCAGCAACACAGGAGTGTGAATAATTTTGTCTTCTGAATTGAGTCAGATGGAAATGAATTTACAATTGAGTGATATTCCACTTATATATGCGTTTATATATATCAATTGTATATGGATGCTTGTGTGTATATATACACGTGTACACATATAAAATACACATGTGTTTTGATAATTATTTCTCTGAACTTGTTCTGGTTTGTAACCATTACAGGGGTTGGGGCTATGTATCTGTGAGGGCTAACTAGCAGAGGGGAAAAAAAAACAATCCACCCTACACATTTGGACAAATTAGTTTCTCATGTTTACAATGATAAAGGCATTGGAAAATAGATTAGACATTGGAAATATTCTTAGAAACTAACTAGTTTTTTACATCTCCAGTAATTTTAAGGTCTATATTTTGGGGGTTTTACTGTGCTGTCAAAAAAAAAAGAAGTATTATAGTAGCAATATACAGTGGTAGTATCTGCTTAATTGGGAACTTAAATATTGAAATGCAAGACTTGAAGGGGGTTCTCTTTTTATAGGTAGCAGAATGACCGTTTGCTTAAATAGTTAAGCAGAACTTTGCTTGTAAGCGTTGCATCGCTTACCAATTTTAAACTTAAATTCTTTATTTACTCTATATCCATTGTCAGAGTCAAATTGAGAAACTTTTCCTGAATGAATATCACAGGATGAGTGTGTCTCAGTTACTGTAGGGCCTATCAAGACATCGCTAGAGCTATATAAGCAAAATGTTTTCACCCTCCTCCCTTTTCCTCTTGAGGAAGGAAAAAGTATGATCTTTTGCAACTGCTTCCTTACAAATCAGTGAAAAAATACTCTGGCAAACATTTCATGCATGTATTAACAAACTTCAATATTTTATGGTGCAAAAAGAGGTCCAAGTTCTCTGTTTTACACTTTGTCTACAGCTGTTGTCATTTTCATATAAATTCTTCTTAAGGAAACAAGTATTTCCTATCAGTTTGCTAAGTATAGAATTACCTAACAACTAGTGTTTTCGTAGAAAATAAATTATAAATATGCACGATCACTTTTTTATCTAATGTGAAGTATACTAACAATCTCTACATTCATTTTATTCAAGAGCTTATAAAGTGAAGTGTCCTCTTTTTAAAATCAGTTTAAGTATAATAAGGACTGTTATAAAGGTTTAAGTGCTCCTTTATGAGGGAGCTTAATTATTCAGTGAAAGGGAGAAGAAAACATGCTTTTCATATAGCCAGAACATACCAGTTTGGTTGAAGTAATCCTTCAGTTATCTGAATTCCTAATGGTAACGGATTTACATGTGAAAATGCTTTCTTGCATGAAGTTAAAAATAAATTGCAAATTTCCCTTTCCAGCAAGTTGCGTGCAGCTATTTGTCATCATCTGGAGGAAGTGCAGGAAAGCCAACGTGCATCCTCAAAGGCTCTTAGCTATTAAAAAAAGACTTCAAGAACGTGAGCTGCTGAAGCGCTTTCTGTTTACATTAGCATTTCTTTATCATAAGATAAGGTTTGTTAATACATCTGTCAGGCTACTTTTTTGCCAGTGATGTCATTGTATCTATCTCATGGACTAATGGATGATCCAATACAGTCTTGGCCTGTTTTAAAGTTTATATTTTGTCTGAAACTGGGAAAACACTTCTGTGGCTCTTCCCATCCATATAGAGGCAACAAAGGAGAGTGAGTTCAGCAGCATCTATTCATATGTTAGGAGTCCTCTGCCACCTTTCATCTTCCTTAGATTTCTGTAAATACTTACACTTAGTACAAGTATGTCTTTCCAGGGTACTAGTGTATGTGACTGACTAATAACAGCTAAGTAAATACCACGCTTTGAGACAGTGTAACCTGGAATCACTGATACATGAAGGAAGTTGATGGAAGTCGATTCTGAAGAGTCACGCTAGGGCAAGCCTAAGGTCTACCTAAGCAGGTTTCCATTCTCTGAATGAGCATTAGCAGATGCTCGGAGAAAACAAAACCAAGGCAAACACGGAGCCATGCTGCCGGGTATCCTTGCCTAGCCTCTGCTGATCTGTAGTGAAGAGGTGCAAACCTAACTATTTGTGGTTAGCAGCCCCTTGATGAATTTTTCTTTTCTAAAAGTCTGTACCTGGTTTTGGGCCTACATCATCTCTTGACATCCATAGTATTTTGTGCTGATGTGTTGTGAGGAAAAACACCTCTTCTGCCGGGGGCGGGTGGGGTGAGAGCTGTTGTATGGCTTTGCCCGTCCTTATTTTATTCTTCATCTTTCTGCGTTCTCGTATGTGCCTTTTGGAGCAGTGGGAGAACTGCAGCAACATTAGGGTGCACTATGAGTTCATAAAGTAATATAATGTTTCCTTTATTGTGATGTTTTTCTTTTTCTCTCTCTCTTTTTTTTTTTTTGAACAGCTGTGGAGTACAGAGATGATATGATCATAGAATGATCTGTGAAATCCAGCTTTTCCTTCCTGCATAGCAGTAATTTCAGTTATGCATCATTGTATATGTTGCTGAGGTATAGGAAAAGCTACCCTGTGGGTTACTTTGCATTTATTAAATCCGAATTTCATCTGTTGTTTTATGGCCCATTCACTCAATGATAGGAACTCTTTGGCTTGTGTCTTTATTACTCAGAATAATTTCCTTACAGCAGCAACTGTTGCCACCTTCTTTTTCGCTCCTTTTCTATGACATCTAGATCTAACCGCTTCCGTTAAGAGCCTCTGGTGAGGATAATTTTATTTATTTATTTATTTTTAAGAATCTTCTAAAAATCCAAATAGTGTCTGTCATGCAGATCACTGTTGTCCACATGTGTAGTGACTCTAATAATAGACACAGCTTCTCTGCGCAAGCCCAAATGATTCTTTGTCATTTTAACACACTAGTTTGTGCAGCTGGTAAGTCAATACAATTTCTACCTGTTTGCTTAATTTAGATGTTAAGTTTATGATTCTGAAGTTCTCCAGGTTCATACCGAATATTTTTTTTAGTCTTGCTCTCTTTTTCTTGTTTTCTCTCTTCAACACCCTCACACTTTCCTTCCCTAAACATTGCATGTGTCACTTTGCTCAAGCAGTTGCCCAGGTGTCAGAGGAATGGGTAGTTGTGTGTCGTGGTTTAGGCCAAATCAGCTACTGGGGACATGGGGGACCCCAGATGGGACTGACAGATTCTACCCTCTACCTCAAACCAGGACGTTGTGCATCACAGCTACTATTTCAGCAATTTTCTATGGGCGTTTCAGTTGATTGTCATCTAGTCCAGGTAACTCACGACTACCCTCTTAATGGTGGACAGCATTTGAGAATTCATGCATAGGCTGTTATTTGCTCATAGAGATGTGAAGGGGAGTCCATGTTGATTTTCTGCTGCAGCCTTATTTTCTTCATAGTCTTACTATTGTACTTTTGGCCCTATAATCTGTCTGGCAGATACCTATGTTTGAAAAATAGCTGCTGTTTTTTCTCTTTTTTTTCTTCCCCCCTTTCCTTTCTCTGTCCTAACATCTTTAAGAATTTATACCTTAGCCTTTTTTTTTTTTTTTTTTTACGTTATTGTGTTTGTACGTATGTTTTGCTAGAATAGTTAAGGATTTTCCTCATTTGGGTAGGACTTCAGTTCTCTGTTGGATGTCCTTTTAATTACTCTTTAGTCCAGCCTTCAGAGGGGACAGAGAGAGGGGCAGAAAAAAGGTGGTCATCTGGGGTCTTTGGTAGGTGTTATGTATTTTCTTTGAGTTTCATATATTGTATCTTCTGTCACATGTTATCTCTTGGTATTATACCATCTGGCTTGTTCCTTTTAAAAATATTCCTCTCATGTATGTAAATGCCCTTTTCAAAATTAAATACCACACTGTGGATTCTTGATCTTTCAAGAATGATTAATCTAAATACATATGGCCACTGGCACAGGGTAGCTCTTCAAGTAGCAAAGTTTTGAACCAGATTCTTCTCATACCTCAGGATCAAGGCAGGACTTGCATGATAAATTGTCCCACTTGTCTTTTTCTTCCTCCTGTTGTCCATTTTAAAACTTTGAGGCTGCTTGGGCTGAGTGTTGCATGGTTCTTCAAGAGCATCCCAAATGCATCATGGATTCAGGGCCTGTTGCAATAGGAAGAGGGGTAATGGTTTTAAATTAAAAGAGGGTAGATTTACACTAGATATAAGGAAGAAATTTTTTATGATGAGGGTGGTGAGACACTGAAACAGATTGCCCAGAGAGTTGATAGATGCCCCATCCCTGTAAACATTCCAGGTGAGGTTGGACGGGGCTCTGAGCAACCTGATCTAGTTGAAGATGTCCCTGCTCATTGCAGGGGGGGTTGTTGGACTAGATGACCTTTAAAGGTCCCTTCCAACCCCAACTATTCTATGATTCTGTGATTTTGGGATCTAGGATGGGTTGTGGCTAAATGGGAATGCTAATGAAGATACCTTCTACCACTGTTACATCTCACTACTTCTTTTCCCTCTGCCACACTCTGCTGGTAGGTGCATCCTTCCTTTCTTTCCATGTTACTCAGTGGGCTAGTCCTGCAATTCAGGAAGATGTTCATCACCAAATCTTGCAGGCTCCTCCCATTGCCTTCCCATTCCTCACTCTCCTAGCGGTGCTCAGCCCAGAGGCTGTCAGGTGCATGTCCTGCAGGTCGGTGTGGTGCTCCACTCTGGCTCACCAGCAGCTGCTGGATCTCATTAAGTGGGTGCTGGACTGTCTCCAAAGCCTGTGCTTGTTTTACAGTACGCTACAGTAATGTAGCTTTGTTTCTCCGCCATCCAATTTGCTCATTCCCCACACCCTTGAAAGTGTGTCTTCTCCCTCTACCTTTGTTAGATGAATTTTGAATCCCTATTGCTATACTTGAGGGTAGCTACCCTCCCTGACATACCCGCTTTTGTCTAATTCCAGCTTCTTATTATTGAGTGAAGTTCCTTTTAATTGCTGTTGGCACATCTGTTCTCCACTGTGCATGCAGCGTCAGCTAGGGGTATGGGAGGCCACCGTGGTCTGATAAAAGGAAGTATCGGAGGGTAGTTTCTTACGGGAAGTTTCCTTCCCTGCTCCAAAAGGTGTTACCAAGCATGAGAAGCCAGGAGAAGTCCTAGTTGTGACTTTGGAGCTACTGAAATTGGGGGCGGGCTAGAGGAACAGCACACAAAAAAGTTTGTGGAGAGAGAAAAAGAGATAAATTTGTAAGCATTAGTCTATTGTTGTGTTCTGGTTTGGTTTTACTGCTTTCCCTGGAAAGAGGATTAGAATGAAAACTATCTAAAGACTAAGTTTTTGTTGCCTCACTTGAAATCCAGCTATCTTCTTGTGGCTATTTTAATTATAATAGTTGAGTAAGAAGATTAGAGATAATACAAGATATAGTCTCCAGTGGTTATACTCATAAAAGCATCATATGCTGATGTATTGTAGATTTTATGTTCCCCTAAGTTACTTGATGAAAAGCATTTTTGGAAATAAGTGACTGATTTGTCTCCTCAGTGCAGCAGTTCATATATTTCTAACTTGTGGCGTGGTTTTACGGTGTTCTGGTTCTAAAAGCTAGCCTGGAAATGTTCGCCTTCTGCTATAAGCCCGCAGGCAACATGGATTATGATTTGCTATCACACAGGAGACTGTTTACGCCAGTAAATTTGAGTAAAGTTTTGTGCTAAAAAGTAACATAACAGCTATAACTTCCATTTGTCTGCATGGGACAACTGGTCTGTTAACCAGATGTGTTGTATTATGTAAACAGGTAAGTTTTCTTGAAGTCAGTTTCTCTCTATCTTGAAATCAAATAGACAGCTTTGGGAGATAGAGAAATTTTAGGGGAGGGGATTAACCAGCTCTCAGTGCGGTATCATAATATCTAACCTCTGTATGTGATTTTACGCGCAGTTTAAAAAACATTTTCCTCTTAAAGTGGTCATCTTTAAAATGATCTTTTAATGCATATTGAAGCCTTATCCACAGTTTCTCTAAGTCTTTAATGTGTTCTTGTAGAAAAATTGAAAGTAGCTTGAGCTTTGCTCTGATGAAGGCCACAATGCCTTTGGTTTCTAAAGATGGAGCGTGGGGGTGGTAATTTGCTCATGCAGCATGAAAGCATTTAGTTCTTTCCCTGCAGAATCTCCTGCAATAGAGAGCGCCTGTGCACACAACGCATGCAAAAAAATTCAAGCTGGAGGGCTGTTGATGAAGACTTTCCTCTAAAATTAAAGACTCGGTTATTTGAACGTTGTTCAGAAAGGAGCCTAGTAACACACTGATCTTTTTAAATCATTTTAAATATTTAAAACTTGCGGAACCGCTGTTGCTGAAATGCAGATCATGATTTTCACAAATGAAAGGGAAAGCCCTTAAAAAATTAAAGGGCTTTTAAATTTTTATTTTTTTTTTTAAATAACCAAATCCAGGGGGTGGGGGTGGGGGAAGAGAAAGGCTTTGAAGTCTCTGAGATCTTTTCCCTGAGGTCAGAAGTTTCTGATGATGTAACATACAATACAGACCAAGCCTTCACTTATCAAGGTTAAAGTTGACGGAGCTTGTATGAACTTGTCAATCATAGGAAGCAGGCAAAAACAAGCCAGCTGTTGTGAGGCATGGCTTTGAAAATCCTCTGTGTTACAGTAAATGAGACGCAGAGGTTGAGACAGATTCAGTTCTGCGAGGCTTTCAAACTGGCTGGCACATTTGCAAGGATGCAAAGCTCACATATCCACTGAATATGGGTAAACAGCTGTAAATCCCGGTAAGATTGTCTTGTCTTTAGTGTTAAAGTGTGAGAGAAACAGCTAGAGGTGGGTGCCTTAATTACCCTTCTCTGTCAGTTCTGAACAGAAATTTGCAGTATTAATTCATACGGTATTTCTTTTGTTCTCCAGGTCTTTGAGTACAGGCTGTGTCTTCTGTCCCTGTCAGCAGAAGCTACAGTAGCAAATTAGGAACGATGCAATGCTTCATACAGAATTTTATTTTGCTTAGCGTAATTGACTGCTCTGTTCACTGAAGGGTTGGGAGAATAGGGGGAAAACGTGAGTTAATTCCAGCTAAGATGCTCTGTGTGCATGTGCTCGCACACGCGCGCTGTTTTTAGCAGCTTTTGTTTTCACAGTTGGCATCATGCACACTGGAATTAGAAGGCAGTGCCTTTTGAAAATATTTGTTTTCTGGACTGAGGGCTGCAGTGCCGTTGTTGTGGCTCGGGGTGCCAGGCTCGGGGTTCCTCTTGGCTAGGGGTGGTGCGAGAGCTTTTCATCTTGTTATTTTCCTGGCAAGCCTGTTACTGTGAGTGCAGGCTCGCACGAAGACCTCTTCCACAGCAGCAGGAGATATTAGCTGGGAGTGTAAGAGAATTGGATGTGACTATTGGAAGCAAGCGGTGAGTGTGCCTCTGAGTGAAAAGATGGCTATTGAAATGTGTGCATGTGCATGCTAATTAATTTAAATAACTGGTTTAGGATTTTTTTTTCCTTTAGAGATGAGCTACATGTTCATTTTGGTGCCTGCCTGAGAAACCCAGGTGACCTAGCTGTTATTCACAAAGTGTTTCATTTTATAGCTTCTGTTCCATTACCAAATTTTTGTTCAGCCACGAGCAGCTGTTTTCAGTAGTAACAGCAACAGGAAAATAGCAACAGCATATCAGAAAAAGAAGTCTAGATGTAAGGAAAAAAAAAATCAAAGGAGTGGCAACTGGAACGTAGGGGGCTTTTTTAGTAAATTGACAAAACGATCATTCTTCTTTGAGCTTTTTTAAATGTGACTGTGATTTCCTTGTTAGCAGTGTTGGAAAGTATTGTCTTTTGTCTCTGCAATGGTTGCCATTTGTGTAATATGATGGCTCTTGTTATACTGTTGGGATATTCTGATGATTGAATTCAGTGTGTAAGTACAGAACACATTAACTGGTTGACTTAAGTGAGCAGAATTCATTTTAATTCCCTGTGTGCTAGGAGAGGCATGAAATAGATAAAGCAAATAAGTATACAGCCATAAAAATAATCTTTTATCATTGATTTTTGATGTGCAGCAGAATGGAGGAGGGGCTTTTATTTTCTGAACTAAGGGAAAAAACCAGCCCTCCCTCTGCCCTTTCCCACAAGATTCTTCCCTTCTGCATAAAGGCCCCTATGCTGTTATAAGAAATTTAATTTTAATTGGATTTGATTTTTACTGTGGGCCTGTGCATTGTGCTGTTACCCATGACTGGCCTACATTTCATCCATCAGCATATCTTTGCTTATCTACTGCAAAATTAGAGCGGGTCCGAATTTATTCCGATTTTCATGGGGAGAAAGGTAACATTTTCAGAACGAGAAGGAATGTGACATGAAACCCCATTGCTGTGTGTGTTGCCATGCAGGGGCAGGACAGGAGAGAAATTCTGGTGTGATTGACGGACTGGCGAGCAGCATCTGTTATCATATTTCATTCTGTGATAAAGCCAGGTGATAATGCAAGGGTTGTTAAGCTAGAGTGATATTTTGCTTTATCACATTGGGTGCAACAACTAAGCTGTATTTAGTGTGACTGACTAAACAGATAGCAGCCATCAAGGCGCAGATAATGTTAACAGGCATTCAGAGACAGAATTGGAAAACCAAGGCTCACATCGTGATAAATGAGTTTTAGTGTAACAGTGATGGGCCATGGGGTATTCTTTGTGAAATATCTTGCTGGTTTTGTACCTTCAGTTCTCTTCTGAAGTACATCAGGGCCTTTTTCTTCTTTTCCTTTTTCCTTTTTCCTTTTTCCTTTTTCCTTTTTCCTTTTTCCTTTTTCCTTTTTCCTTTTTCCTTTTTCCTTTTTCCTTTTTCCTTTTTCCTTTTTCCTTTTCCTTTTTCCTTTTTTTCGGGAGCATTCTCTCATCATCCAGCATTCATTATTCTTTTCAGCTTAACACATGCTGTGGTTTTAAGACTGTTTGCTTCAGTAGTGCTTCTGAGATGCTTGTTGCCATCACCTGTCTCTTCAGACCAAGGCAGTGAACAGCTCTACTTTGTAATGACTTATGTGCTGTGCCTCTTCCTGGGGTGACCGTTACAGTACAGCCATCATGATGATTAAATGATCTGTTTTCTGGAGGATCCTTTATTCTGCGCATTTTTCTTTAAAGATTTCGAAGTAGTTTTGTAGTCAAGTTCTCATTTGGCATCATTGGAGTATGCTTCATGTGTCACTATGTGATGGATAGTGCATGCTGTACTGACTCAGTAAGGATAGCAGATACAGATTTCATCAGAAAAACGGAGCACTGGTAATATAATCGCCCTTGTATTGGATGTCCAAATTGTGGTGTTCTGGTGTCAGTGTCTCGGCATTGCAACAGTAAAACTAATTTGAGGGTTTCAAAACCTTTGGGATCCTGGACCCTCTGAAAGAAAAAGTGTGTAGGACTCGATGAGGACTCAGATACCTAATAGAAGTAAGATGTCAGCATGTGAGTGCTGACTGAAGTTGTAATCCATAGAGATCTTGGGCTTGATTCAGTTGGCTAAACACAGGTGTCTAGTGAGACCTGAGATAGCCTACTTGGGTTCCAGCTGCCACCTCTTAGGAGAAATGATGCCTTTGAATCATTAAAGTTTCTGAAATGGTAAAAGACACTTGTGTTTGGATAACTAAATTGATCTCCTAGACAGTGAAACCAATGTATGATTGCATTGACTATATCAATATGGATTAAAATATGGTATTAGACCTCAAACTTTTTCCTAAATTTTGAACAATCTTACCCTGTGCATCCCATTCCAACTTTGTAGCATCCTGTTGTGGTCTCAAGCAGAACTATACTGGGTAGAAGAAACTACTCTTTATTTGTGCACTGTTGCAGAAGTACTTTTGGATCCCACTGTGCCAAGCGCCTGACAAATACACAATGAAAACATAGTTTCAGCACATAAAGTTCACAGCTGAAAAAGTAGCATATCGGCAACGGCTCTCCTTATAAGTAGGGTTTTGGCATAAGCAAAGGCAGTTTCACAATTGCTTTAAGCCACATAATTATCTGTTTTGAGCCAGGTCAATTCTTTGATCCAGGGTTCTGTGGGGCTGTACAATTCCTACTGCTAATACAATGGAGAGAGCAGGAAGGCAAAATCAGAGTGGACCAAGAGGGAGACTGCCTCTTCTGGCAAAATAGCTGCATTTAGATCAGTTTAAAGGGACTGAAAACTGTGGCCTTGATTATGGAGGAGGTTGTTGTTATTGTAGGGTGAGGACTTTTATGGAGTCTTACTCAGGTATGAAGGCCTTTTTCCAGTGTAGCTTGTAGCGTTTGAGAAGGAATTTAAGCTAAATCAGAAACAGCCACTCCATTTGCTCTCGTTTGCCAGTAAGTTAGTGCAGGGCATGTTGTTGCTTACAGAACCGTGCTTATGTTTTATGGTGAAACTTTTGCACAGAGGTCAGGTCTTTAACAAACGTTGCATTTTTCAGATGTTGGCTAATGCATTTTTGCAAAGCTTATCTAGTCTGGGATTTTAAAGTTGGACTGTCTTGTGGCACTGTTTGGCTTGGCCCGAAGCATTCTCAACAAACTGTAAATCAGACAGATAAAAATCAGACACATTGAGTTGATCGAAGTGGCTTTCATTTGTTGAGATATGACATTCAATCAGATCATTCTATCTCTATGTCCACTTTTAGTCAAATCCTGAGTATGGGGTAAATGAAGGAAGTGGTTTGGGGTTGTTTTTTATGGCAACCAAAAATGTTATCTTTCTGATAGGCATCTATACATAATGATTCATTTTGGTAATTGCTCGTTGACTCCACTGGCAGGCTCCTATTAAAGCGAGCCTCTGTGTGTGTATGTATGTGTGTATATATCTCTCTCCATGGTTTAACTTATTTGTAATAGCTTACACTGCTGGTACCTGCCTCTGGTTTGTTCGAATAGCCTGTTGTGTTATTGCTGGGGTGCCTGGGCTGGGGAGGAGGCTTGGCTGATTTCCCTAGCTTAGTGTTTACTTGGCCTTTACATTTCGGTCATGAGCATGTATGTCCCAAGCTAACGGAGCCAGAAGGAGACCAAGAGATGTACTTGTCCATCTGGGCAGAAAATACTTAGTGCCATTATGGAGATACATATTTCCACCCTTACGGTGGTAAGCGGTGGTGGTGTGTTTGGTGGCTATGACCACTGTGTGGAAGGTGCAAGCCACGGAGCAGAGCTCCTCCTGAGCTCACCTGGCCGACGAGTGCACAGCCTCTTGTTTCTCTGCACAGACCTCCTCTGGGAGGAAGTCTGCTTCAATGTCAAAGCAGGTGGAGTAGAAAAGGCTCACGTTGGGCTCCTGTACTAGACTCACCCTTACTGAACACCACTTTGTATCAACGGCATAAGTCTGTTGGTTACACTTCCTTTGGAGTTCAGGTTAAGTGAGTGGTGTTAAGTTGTCTGACAGTCAAAGCTGTAATGTCATCGTGTGCCAGGGATGGGGAACGTGGTGTGAGCCTTCCCAATCCTGTTGCATCAGGAAGGCTCTTGCATTGGAATAGTTGTGGCATTGTATCATGGGGATGGGGGAGCTTTGGGTTTGAAAATAACTTATAATGTTTTTGATGGTGACTTGTTGGTTACCTAGAATGACAGTGGTAATGAAGTCAATTGTCATGTTTTCAGATTATTTAAAACTGTTGACTCTCACTTTGTGATGTTTAGTTATAAATAGTAAGTTCCTTTCAAAGGTATGTTATCCTTGCCTAATTCTATGGGCCTCGTTTCCAAAACAGCTGTATTCTGAGCATATCATTACCTGAAGCAGATTTAAAGTAGCTTAGTGGACTCCTTGGTATTGATAATAATGTAACACCTTTGCAGGTTCTTGCCACTGTATTCTCCCGGGGCTTGAAGCTTGCTTTCTTTTCCTCCTTTCTGAACAGTAAGCTCAAATCTCTCCAAAATAACGTGATAAGCATGTTTTGCATGAGGACCCACTCACACTGAATGCAAACTAGCCTCGGTGTTGAATGTAGCCACCTTTCCTCAAACCCATTTTCTGTGGCACTGCAAAATGTTCGATCAATTTTGTGGAAGCTGTATGAAGGCATGTATGTAATCTCTGAATTTTATCTCTGTTTGCAAATGTAGCATCTCTTAATTTCTCTGTACTGTGATTCTTCATTGCCTTTTACTCTATTTTGGAAGGTGACAGGACTACTGAAGCATTCATTGCTTCTGAGCCAGGGTAATATTAAACAAATTTGGTTACATGCTTTGGGTATGTAAACGCATCAGATTGGTGGTATACTCTGTCCTGTTTGCTTCCACCAGCACACCCACTCCTGATGTGCATGCGAAGTTCAATGTATACTTTGCAAACTGGCTGAGGTAGTGCATGTAATTTATGTCTTTGCTACATTTTGTGCCATGTCCTTGATTCTTCGGTGCACCTAAGCGCAGCCATTACACTGTCTTATGCTATGGCTTATGTATGTGAAAATAAATGGACAGGCCTGAAGAATTTTTTGGCACAGGTTAACTAGGAGAAAATTGTGCTCTACAGGGGTCATCTAGACAATGAAAAATGCTGACTTAAACGCAGTATTTCATACTTAAGGCCTGCAGTCTTCATTTGGTAAATATTTCCATTAAAATTAGTGAAGCTGTTTACAGGTCTGGTTCTGCTTACATGGAACTCACTAGGAAAAACCCTCTGACTCCAGAGACACCACGTAACCAAATCTGAATAGCGTTGGTCTTTCTGGCCTTACATCATTTTACTTAAAACTATCCTTCTTCTAGTGTTAAAATAGGAGTTGATAAATACTGTTTTGTAAAATGGAATTGACTCTGAATTTGTCAGGTGACTTAAAGTTGTCTGAACCAACTGCTCTCAGTTAAGAGCAATGTAAAGAGATCTGAGTTTAAACAATATTCAGCTCCTCATTCCCGTTAAATTGAAAATTCATGCACTAAAATTGACTTCTAAAATTTAACACCTCACAGGAGAGAGAGAGATGGTGTATGTGACTGTTCAGGAATTAAATTGTGGAAAAAGCCATCTCTCGTGGAAGTACAATCCTATTTTATTACTGCCATTTAAAAATCAGCATGAAGTACAATTATTAAAAATCCCATATATGAGGCAGTTTAATGACAATGCCCAGATTTTTTAAAATTTTTGTCCATCAGTGCTAAAACATCACAGATGTAAGGACTAAAAAATAATAATTTTTAATGTAATTTGGTCATACAGGTGTGAAAGTAGAACCCACATTTAATCAGTTGTCTTCCCACAATACTTCATTTAAAAAATTTGTTTTAATTTAATTAAAATAGTAATGCAGTGTGTAATTGCTCCAATTTTTTTCTTCTTGAATTTATAATGGACTTAAACTATTACTTATTTTATATGCTTTTATCTCAAATTTTGTTTTCATACACACTGATGTTAACTGGCTATAGACTTATTCTCAAAACTGTTACAGTAAGGTTAATAACCTGTTTATGTTGAAAATTCAAGTTAACCTTACTTTACAAATAGGCTGGGAAGAATGCTTCTTTCACAGTCCCTTTGAAAGAAAGTTTGGGCAGCACACGTCTACAGAGTTACTATTTCAAAATACAGAGACCAGCGCTGTCAGTAGCACAAATGATATTATCAGCTCTCTGAAGCCTTTTACTTCTCTGTTGCAGCTTCTTTTCTAAGCTCACAGTGTCTCTTCAGCCTTCTTTAAGCTGAGAGCAAACCTATCTCTTCTCGGGGCTCCAGAGGTACTGTTTTTTTGCCTTCTGTTTCTTTACCAATTTGTCTTTATCTGGTGAGCACAAATGAACTATATGTCTTGTGGCAAAACACAAGCTTGGAGCTGCAAAATCCTGTTTCCCGGCTAGAGAAAGAGAGTGTAAAATTGGAATAAACCCAAAAATATTTCTGTCTAAGATAAGGCCTTTTTGGCCTTTGTTTGTCATTTGTGCTGACAGGGCAAGGGAATTTCAAGTTTAAAACAAGCCTGACTGAAAAATACTGTGCTTTCAAAATTTCCTTTTCTGCCTTTTTTTCAAGAGAGATTCATTTTCCTTTTCCCATTTTTTTAGCTTCCGCAAACATTTTGTTTGCACTCATTTAATTTTTCACCAGTTACACAAAAATTCAAGCTCCAGATTCATAGTAAAGTTCATGGTATTCAATTCACATTTAAAATAACACTGAAGTATTACTTTTGCATGTAGAGAAGAAACTTGTTTTCCGTACTTCGTTACTGACTCTGAAACAAGAAGAGAATCAAATTTTAGTATTAGGATTCCTCTTCTCCAGACAGTTACATTTTCTACCAACATTTGCATGTTTGGCTGTGCCACGTACATCAGCACTGGAGGTGTGCTGCACATTTAACTACGCCATGCACACTGCAGCGCCTCAGGTTACCCAAAGGTTGCATTGCATCCTGTGGCGCTCTGTACCCTAATTTAGCCTGACATTATCCTTTGACTCATCACGTTAGATTTGGTACACCGTGTATGCCTGTATGTGAGAGGATGCTTTGTGCTGTACAGTTACCATAGACTGGAGGAGTTGGCGTTAAATGTTGGGTGTGATCTCGTGTTTGAGCTTCCTGGATCGGTGCGGTGGCCTGGCGCTGAAGAAAATAAGTCAGTGGTGCACTAACAACGTGTTCTTCTCTCTAGGCAAGCTGACACAGGGGCCCAGAGGGAAAACCCACGGGAGAAGAGGGATCAGCTGGACCAGAATTTAGGCCACAAGTGGAAGGCATCTGTCAGACCTTTGCATGCGCGAGAGCCTACGGTTCTGCCTCACGAGAGCCGGGGGAGGTCTGGGACATTGCCTAGTGATTACCGATACTCTCAGGAAAACGTGAACGAGAAGAGCAAGGATCGCAGCCTGCCTCATCTCCCCTGCTCTGAGCCACAGACCTTGAACGAGAACCACTTCTGTCTGTCCCGGGTCAAAGGAGAGGAAAACCATCGAGTAGAGCCAGCGCTGCTGAACAAGAAGCGTGGGCCTGCTCCTCAGAGGCCGCCACCACCTAAAAGAGATAAATACAGGCGACCAGATAATTCTGCACTGTCACTTGGCACCTCGTCTGAATCTCTGCTGGTAGCACCCAGCCGGCCCTTTCCGTCCTCGTCCCCCAGCTCTGCCGAAGCGCTTGCCAGTCACTCCTCTCTCTGTCAGAGCCCTGCAGCTTTCAATGGAAAACTGAAGAGTGCTAATCCACAGCAGCTCCAACAAGCGTCATCCAAGGAGAATGTTTGTCAGCACTTAGAAGAAAAAACGCACCTTAGGTCTGAGTCTGTGTTATCTTCCAAGTATCGATATCTTCAAAAACCTGGCATGGAGACATCAAGGTCCCCTTCTCCTCAGTTTGCACCACAGAAGCTCACTGATAAACCTCCTGTGTCTGTACAGGATGAGAACCCAGCCAGGTACTAGATGTAACTCCTTTACTATTTTATTAACGCTTTTTGCCCGGTTAGACCTTGTTAACGGTTGGCTGTTTGTTTTCTTTACTAAAAACATGTCCTTTGGTTTCATTAAGGGTGAGCCATCCCAGCATGTCCTAAAGAGACCTAAGACTTGTGTGAAATTCCAATTGGTAATATTAAACTCCTTCAATTGGTCTGTGGTTTCTTTTAGTTGACTGGTGCTGCTCAGGTGTTACAGCTGGTAATTAGTAGAAAAATGAAAGGGATAGATTCAAATGGATTTTCCACTGTAAGCCTAGGTGAAATCAGAAGATTCTCTGTCATCATTTCCTCCACCCAAGTCTGTATATGAATATGAATCGGTTTAGGGACAAAGCAGATGTGGAAAGGGAAGCTATATCCTTTGTAAGAACATTTGTTTTGAAAGCACACAGTAGGGTACACTGCCAAATCATGACTGTTTTCAGGTTGCTTTTACAATGAGACATAGCACTCCAGGTAGTCTGCGGAGGGGTCCACAGTGCTATTTGTGCTGAGGTGGTCTGAAGAGTCAACAGGAGAACGTCAGTCCTTTCCCAGGCTAGATAAACTCAGAATTAGACAAACTGACTGAAATTAATAGATTGTTGTGGCTGTCATATGCTGCTACCATCATAAAAGATTATTCTCCCACAAGATAACAAACTCTTCCAGGAAGCTCAGGAATCTTAGCTGTCATAAATCCTTCAGCACTATAATTCGTGGTTAAAAATTGAAAACAAAACCTCCGGGCTGAATGAATGCAGAGGTTGCTTCTCTGAGCAAAAGTAGTTGGGATAGCTTTTCTGCTGTAATGTAAATGGCAGAATAGACTCAATCATGCTGTTTCCAGTGTGCCTTATGACGTAGAAAACATGAATCACTTTTTCTCCTAAACATGCCTTGATGTTTTTCCTGTTGTAACCGGAGGAAAAAAATGATGTTTCATCCTGCAGTGTTTTTAGCATGAAGTAATAATACAGTTTACTATGAAAAGTGCAAAATGTCATGTGAACCCTAGCATCTATGTGCAAAGGTTAGATGACAGTAATGACTTCCTTAATGTATTGCTTTGACTTCCTTAATGTATTTCTTTATGAATAGATACTAAGGATGCATAGAAGGCTAATTGTATTTGTCCTTCCTTTTTACTAAGCTTTAATGTTGAAAAGAGCACTGAGGTGTGCCTAATTATATGCCCATATCTGAATGATAATACACTTACCCTGCAAATCTTTCGTTAACATTCAAAATTCTTAAGCCCAGGCGGCTCTTGTTGTGCACAATGTATCGTCCTCAGTTAATAATTACATTACTCATTAAAACAGGTATGGCAAAAAAGAAACATATGCAGGCCATACCTCTGAACTTCCTATATGGTATTTACTATATGGTATTTATTTCATATGAATAAAATATGTCTAGTAGATTTATCTTAATACATGATTAATTAGATTTAGCTTATTACTTCTGTTGGCTTCTTGCGTATGAGCTTTTGGACATGCCAGTTTCCATGCTGTGGGCAGCTAATGTTTGATGATGTCAGGGTGTAGCTGTTTATTCTTCTTTAAGAAATGTGTCTGGTTTATCACCAGGATAAACTGAGTGAGTGTGAAGGGTTTCCTGCAGTGTTTTAGGTATAATGTGGGGAAATATTGGTGGTGTGCAGAACCCAACTATTTCCAAGGATGACTGTTTAACAATAATAAAGATGAAAAGAATCTATTAGTAGATGTGCATCAATAAATTTCCAGTAAACATACACTCAGGTCAAGGAGTGACTGTGCTCGTGGTTGGAGTAAAGCTTTGTAATGACCACAAGCAGAATTGCTGCAAATCAAAATTTCATGCCGCAGTTCCACAAATGGAAAACCTTCAGAAATCAGGAGGATAGTGATTACAGAAACGGAACTTCTGAAGCACCTGATGTTGAACTGTCCTTGCTATGACTTAAATCAGTCGACTTGATGATGCCTTAAGTATTTGGAAAATCTTCTACTAGGCCGAGAGGAATGTACTCAGAGTCTCAAAACAGATGCAGAGTATTTTAGGTAAAGAATTGTAGTCAACTCACTTCTTCCAGTTGCTTCACACACGCGTATGCACGCATCTTATGTTTCCCCCAAACTGAAAAATGTGTTCCTCTTCACAGTCTACGGAGTCTGAAAGATGTGGGGTTTATTTAAAAACTAACAAAAGAAAGGGTTGGGGTCAGTGGTAGGCCTCTGCCCAGCTCTGCTGCAGCCAGGAGGAGACCCCACGTCTGCAGGCAGGGAGCTGGGGCTGAGTGCTTTGAAGAACAGCGAGTTCTTCAAAATGACTGAAAACACCCCGACTGAATGGGAGAGGGGGGTGTTCAGCATGGGCTGGAAAAACTGCCCCAAAAGTTGGAGCAGTATGCCAAAGCATATCCGCAAAGCACTTGAGGAAAGTAAATACCTATTGGGAGGCTGCACATTCATTCTGAAGCAAATATAAGTTTAAAATATAAGATACAACTTCTGAAAAATAGGAAATCAAACAGATTTTGCTATTCTCTACAAAAGAAAAGTACAGCACAATAAAGTATAAGTTTATTTTTAAGGAAGGTGACACACCCACACTTAGAGGAAAGGAGCTGTAGTGTGTCTTGGTCACTTATCTGAAAGGCAGCAAGCAGCCCAGCCAGATGAAACCAGATATTTTAGCTAGTAGGCAATGTTCCTTTACTTGCTGTAGAGCTTCCAAACCCACATCATGACAATAATTTTAAACTTTCTGCAAACTCAAAACCACCAAACTAGACTTCATTTTTTTTGTATGATTTACATACAGTACAGATGTTTCAATAATGTTATTTAACATGTTATTGTCCAATTTAAAAATCTTAAGTTAGCCTTCTCTTTAAATAGCTTGCCATACTGAATGTCCAAGGCAGTCCTTTGTGCTATGCAGTACGGAATTTTTGCTATAAGCTTCCCTTAAAAGGGAGTATCCAGAATTGTGTGTTATCCTCTTCACTGGCTGGTTTTTCTTCTTTAAGGAGAAAACTAGGACACTATGGTAGGATCTATTTGTTAAACTTCTGTGTCTTGTGTGAAATTTTACAAATACAGATTTTATTTTTTCTAAATCATGTAAGTTTTGAATGATTTCCAGGTTTTCCATGTGTGATTATTTGTTATTCTTGTAGCTCAGCAAAGACCTAGCCTGCAGGATGCTTCCATCTGGTCTGTTGTCTCTTCCCTTGGAAGAGCTGGGAATTGATGTGAGGGCGTCACAAACTCCCCAGGCAGCTAAGCTGCCTGTCAGGCCAAGAGCTGAGGCCACTGTTGGATCTGTGTAAGGCAATGAGGTTGAGCTGGAGGCACGTTTTCCTCTGTATGTGTAGCAGCAAAGGGGGTAAAAGGCAGTTCAGCAGCACTGCCTCAAATCTGGGGCCTGGCTGCTGAGGTTGGACCCATACATTCATGGAAGCAAACAGAAGTCTTGTACTGTGAGTATTGTGCAAGGCTGATGTTAGGATTACTTACAAATGAACTAATACTATTTAAAATGTGTGAGGAGAAAGGAAAACATGCAGATTTAGGGTTTGAGGTACAGTGCAAAGAATATTCTATTACCCAGATCTCTTATCTACCTTTTTCATGTTTGGGCTTCCTCTCTGATTTGCAGATAAGAATCGAGATGTAACGTTCTTCCATTTCTAAAGATGAATTTTCCTTATTTTCTAGAATTGAAAGGGTTATAGACAACAATACTACGGTGAAAATGGTTCCCATCAAGATAGTTCATTCTGAGAGCAGCGCAGAGAAGGAGAGTCGGCAAAGTCTTGTCAGTACTATGGAGCCTCCTGCTTTACCCAGTGGTTTGGAAAAGGACCAAATTAAAACACTCAGCACTTCTGAGCAATCCTATTCGCGATTCTGTGCTTACACCAGGCAAGGTGTAGAGCCAGAGCCAGAAGCCAGAACCAAACAAGCTGACCCTCAACCAGCTGAAGAACCTGGGACCAACTTGAAGGACAGCAGTGCTGCCACACCAGCAGTCAGCTATGTAAAGGCCAAAGAGAAGACGTTTGAAGACTGGAAGTCGGAGGAACTAGCCAGAGAAATTGTGGGAAGAGATAAATCTCTAGCAGACATACTAGATCCTAATGTGAAAATAAAAACAACAATGGATCTGATGGTTGGAATATTCCCTAAAGATGAACACCTCCTAGAAGAAGCTCAGCAGCGCAGGAAGCTCCTGCCAAAAGTTCCTTCTCCAAAAATTTCAGAGGAAAAGTGAGTATTACTTCCTGTAGGCCAGTGGTTCCTTGTAAGCTGCTGTCCAAAGGGTGTCAGTTTTCCTAGGGGGCTGAAGATGAGGATCTTCCTAGTGTTGAGGTTTGGGGCTTTTCTAAGACTTCTCCGTTAGAACAGCAGTCGAGCATAATACTGCTAACGATGCCATTAATGACTGAAAAAGTTCAGTGTTGTACGATATGAAGTTTCCTGACACTTACGTGAAAACTATTTGTGTAAGAACTTAAGGAATAATTACCTTCTCCCCTTTCTTATTGATTAGATATTTTACCACAATCATCCAGTCTAGTAACTGGATAGAGAAAGAAGAATCAATATTTTAGCCTTTTTTATGCGATGGAAATTTAAAAAGACAACTTGAAGGGGGCATGAGGCATTTCCTGGAAATGGATGAGAACAAATAAGAAAGGATTTAAATTCCATCCATGTTGGTGTTCTGTGCGTCTTCTGTTTTATTCATAGAATCATAGAATGGTTTAGGTTGAAAGGGACCTTAAAGGTCATCTAGTTCCAGCCCCGCTGCCATGGGCAGGGACACCTTTCACTAGACCAAGTTGTTCTAGATACAAGTTACCAAATTAAGTTGTAGCCTTCTCGAGAAGTTCATGTGTAATTCCATCATCAAAAAGATAAATACTTAAATTGTGGTATCCCACATTTGGCAGTCTGCAAGGATACTCTCTATGACACTGAGGTCTTTGCACTACTTAGTAAAATGAGGCTTTACAATTTGTTTCCAGCTGAGATACCTTAGGTCCATTTCACTCATTGCAGTGGTGGAAGGTCTTCTGTGCTACTTCAGTTTTAGGTTTTGGTGGGCATGTGCTGAGTTCACACAAATTTTCTTTACAACCAATCCTATTTCCATAGGTAATGGCTCTCTGTTGAACCCCCTGCTTGTTTGGTGAAATGATGGCTCTAAAAGGTTGCCCTTTCTTTTCAGCAATTAGGGTGTCAAGGAAGTTAATGAAAGTTTTGACTTTTTACTAGGAAAGAGGAGCAGAGCGCACCGTCTGCCATCTCCCTGACAACCAATTCTACGTACTACAGCACATCTGCACCAAAGGCAGAGCTGCTGATTAAAATGAAGGACATGCAGGAGCAGCAGCAACAGCAGCAGAGTGAGGATGATTCTGAAGATGAGCTGGATCATGACTTGTCAGAAAAGAAGGTAAAAGACATTTCTAAAAGCATTAACAGGAGGCTTTTGTTTGCACGCATTTCATTAACTGTGAATTTGCTAGGTAAACACCCCTAAATAAAAGGCCTTCTAAATGTACAGGATCACTTGGAAAATCAGCCTGATTTTTTTAAGGGGGGCATGGGGGAGATTATTAAGTGTCCAACTGTGAATTTAGGAATTTCCTATTAGGTGCTTTTTGCAGCTTGATACACATTTTGGAAGGACCCAAAGGGAGAAGTTTTGGGGAGGTTATTTTCAAATATTGTTTTCCATTTGAGATTCTAGTGTATCTCACTTGCTATATACAAAGAAACAGTGCTCACGTATCCCACTGCAACTGGGTGGTGGTTTCAGTTGCTCCTTATTTTTGAAATTTAGGTCCAGGATTTGGGTTTGTCCTGAGAGAGAAGGAACACACACACACACTCCCTTCTCTTTTATTTTTCTTTTTTCTATGAGCAACAAAACACTTTGCCCTCTATTTCTTTTGCCTCCCAAACTAATAACAGTAATGGTGGTAGATAGCTAACCAGTTTGGTGGATTCAGTGGAAGTTGCTCATCAAAAGGGAGGCAGTCATCTTCACTCTTGTTCGTCCTTATCCTTTAGTGTTTTATTTCTGATCTGAGGTCAACATAATCCTGTAGATATTAAAATGATCATATAATAGTATTTCTGTGGTTTGAGAAAGTGTTGTCCTCCATTAAAATCATCACACATCTCATTAGTGATTTGGCACAAAATATTTCAATCATAGTTCCAAGTACTGATAAGCTGGAGGAAATGGTCTGTTTGATCAATTGAAGTGATGTAGTTTAACTCCGTTTACCTAAGCCAGTAATGCAGTGGTGTGCAAATCTTTTCTGTTGAAGTCAACTCTCTGCTTAATAATCAACTGCCAGGGTGCATTTGGTAATCCAGTCCCAAAGAAATGTCTTTTAATTAAATACTAGGAATATATTTAGTTGCTATGAATGAGAGATTCCTTAAGAGATTCCCCACCTCTGGTTCAATGCAGGAGTGGATGCCACTGCATTTGAGGGGGCTGTAGCGTTTTCTGTTACCACTCTGGGGTGGTTTTTTTCCTTCCCTCAGCCTTCCCTCCCTCCCTCTGCCCCCACTGCATCACGCAGTTCAATGCAGCGTGCACTGCTAGGGGCACAGCGTGGGTGCAGCGGGAGAACTGCCCTTACCCTCTCACCAGACAGCCACTGAATCCAACAGATGTACTACTTAGGCAAATTAAGGATTTTACTGCATTTGGAATAATTTGGTTTTATCTGGTGCCACACATGACGGTCACGTTCAATGCTTTTGCTAGAATTAGTTTAATTCTCATAAATTATGGAATGTATGTATGGGTGGGGGTGTTAAAATTAAACCTTTCTTCTTTGCCCAACAAATTAAATACTAAAACTTTTATAAGCAAAAGTGCCGTTTATTTGTGTTGGTGTCTGTTAACAGGAAAATCATGTTCACACTTTACATACTCATCCCTCCATCCCCCTAGCTCCAGTATACACCACTAATCATATGAGATAGGAAGTATTTCATGAAGAGCTTTTAGCAGAGCTCCCCCATCATCTCTGAATGTACATATTGTCGTAGCCACACACACGTTCCTACTTACTTCTCTCACTGCTCCACCACATGCATTAGGATGCGAGCACTCAGTTCAGTGGGCTTTCATCTTGGATCTTGTCAGAAAATGTATAAAACTCATCGTAAGTGGGTCAAGGCATCTTTATAAAACAGCCAGAATATATAACTTGATCCAGCTTCACATATTTGGCAACGGTTTAACAAGGGATCCTTAAGGACATGAACACTTTAAAAGCACACTTTACGACTTCAGTTATTTTCGAGGAGGCATGTGCCCAGAACCTGTTCCTTGATTCCTAGAAATGGGTCAGTTCTGTTATGAGATATCTTAATTGCAGTCCACTGTGGAATGATCGTAATATTTGTCATTCTCTGCTCTGCAAACCAGAAATGTGTGGTGCTTTTTTTTTTTTAAATCATTTGAAATATAAGTATAGGAATTTCATATAGCGTCGTTAATTTTTTATTTTTTTTTATAGTTTGGGACAATCCATGTGTTCCCAGCTAGCAGAAATGGAATGTGTCTCTCATGTACTGAATTTAATGTAGGTTTACCACAATTATAAAATATTGAACAGATGTTGAAGACACTACAAGATTGGTTTTTGTAATAAGGAAAATCCATGTGTGGCTGAGAAGGAATTGTCCCCTTTGCCTTTAAGAAAGTTTCAGCAACTCCTGAAGAGTGTGAAAATAGTTGAAGAATACCAAGTTTCTTCTGCTTTTAGGCCTGAACTTCATGTGAAAGGGAGTGGTGAGCTGAGAGCAGAGTAATTTACATAAAGCACGCCAAGCAGTGAACCACCTGAGCAGCGCTCTGCTGAGCTACTTTCTGTGTTGCTGGTCAGATCAGCAAGAATTACTGGAAGAAGATCAGGTTTTATTGTTTTCTTGTTCACTGGTACAGAATTCACAGCTATAAATTATTCATCTGCCAGTTTCAAGATGTAGACGGCTCAGTAGATATTGAACATAATACAGGTTTTCTGCTGGTTAGCAAAAGCATCTAGTGAGCTCACAGCTGCTTCATCCAAAGCCTGTTTCATCTGGGTAGGAAACAATCAGTGATCATAATCCAATTCTTAACAGATATGACAGTCTTAAAGAGGGGCGAGTACTTACGGCCTTCTCACCTGCAAAAGCGGTCCTTTAGAGGCTAGCTTCAGCTGCTTGGGAACATCTAAATAGGATGCTACTGGGAAAAATCGCACTTTTTTTTTTATTTGTGTTTTTTTTTTCTTTTTGGGTTTTTTTTATGTAAGAAAGAAACTTTATGAGAGATCTATCTGGATTGTCAGACCAGATAGGTAATGTTAAGCACAAGTATGACTTTTTTTTCCTCAGAGAAAGTCACAGCACAGCTGCAGAAGTGAAAAGCTCGAGATAGTAACATAGAGCACAACAGTATCCTGTTGTGTTTTGGATGGTAAAACAGCAGTGTTGTGCACGCGCATGTCATCTGAGGGAAATGAGAGTGTAGCACTGTGACCTACATAATCCAAATCAAACTGCATTTGCATTGAGAGGAAAAAAAAATCAAATCCTGCAGATTAATCAGTCAGTAAAGCAGGCATCTGTAGAACTGCTTACTACCTTAATCTTTTGGGCACCCAGACTAACAGATAACCCAAATCCAGATTAACCTGGCCTGAGTATATTAAATCAAAAAGGAGAAAACTGGCCTGGATAATCCATGTGTTGAATTTCTACCTTCAAAAAGGCTGTTAAATTTTCAGGGTGTAGTTGCTTTCTGTTAAGATGGCAGACTTTTGTTGTTGTTGTTGGGGTATTTTTGTTCCCAAAATGAATTGGCAGTGACTGTTCAGTGGTGTCTGAGAGCAGTAGCTGCTATCAGTATGATTCTTGGTAATCATGAAGGCTTGTAATCAGAGTTGCATTTAGAAAGCAGAGTTCCTAAAGAAGAGAGGGAGTAATTCCCCTCCCCCCCCTCTCCCCCCCCCAAAATTGAAGGCGTACTGTGAAATAATGACTATTTTAAAGGATGTAATTTTCATTTAGAAATTGCACTAAGAGGTGCAATTGGAGAGAACGCTTTGGAAATTTTTCTTACCTGAAATTAACTGAATGCTAAATAGGCATCTACACTTAAATGAATGAGTCATTTTTAGGGTGTGATTCATCTCATGGTAGGGTAGACGACTAGCTGAACTGACTTCCACCCTTTTTGCGCAAGTGAAAGCTAGTGGACACGTAAGAAATGAGCCCTCATGCCCAAAGGCAGGGAGGTAGCTGGGCAGCACGGATGGAACACAGGTCACTGAGGGATGAGATCTGGGTTCTCGGTCTGGCTCTGCTGGTGATGCGCCTGACATGCTTCTTCTAAGCCAGGGCATGTGCATCCCAGGCAGTGGGGGATTATACTAGAGAAACCCCAACAAACGGCAGATGAGGTGGTATATTTGCCTGGCATAGGACAGTGACAGCCAAAGATGCTTGTTTGGTCCTTTGGCAGCGCCACTTTGCACAGCTTCACACAGGGCTGCTTTGTATGATACAGAAGT
>NW_009648543.1:1679972-1680211 GCF_000708025.1 Charadrius vociferus | reverse complement strand
AAGGCAGTGTTAACGCTAAGATTTTCTGAGAGTGGAGGGACTGCTATTGGAGGGATGCTAATTATTATGCAGAGAGGAAGAAAAAGCTAGACAGTGCCCTAGTTTTAACTCTGTCATGTGGAAAATACAAGATTGTTTTCCTGGTGCTGTTTATCTTCCTAAGTGTAGCTCTTCAGAAACGTATTATGGACCTAGTATTTAGAGAGAAAAGGATGCGCTGTACTTTATGCTGCTCCCTA
>NW_009648543.1:1669664-1679931 GCF_000708025.1 Charadrius vociferus | reverse complement strand
AGCGGTAGTCCTTCATCTTTTGTCACAAAGGTAAATTGCTTTAACACAGGTCTCAAGCTGAGCATCGTAACATCCTTAACCTTTGAATCCAGAGGTATAGAGCTTAGACATATACTTAGGCATAGATTTATTTGTAATGCACTCGTTGTCAAAGCCACATGGGAATTTCAGTGTGTTAAAGTGCTAGATTTCTGACATGGCTTTCAGAAGTGAGCAGAAATGCAGTATTACTAATAAATTCTCATCCTCTTTATTTTCCACAGCAAGAACTTATTGACAGCATTAGTAGGAAGCTGCAGGTGCTGAGGGAAGCACGGGAGACACTTCTGGAAGACATCCAAGCAAACAATATACTCGGGGAGGAGGTGGAGTCCATAGTGAAAGAAGTCTGCAAATCAAATGAGTTTGACAAATTCAAGATGTTTATTGGCGACCTTGACAAAGTTGTCAACCTCCTGCTGTCATTATCAGGTCGTCTGGCCCGGGTGGAAAATGCCCTTAATAACCTGGATGAAAATACCTCTCCGGAAGAACGGGTGAGATTAGGCCAATCATAATATCAATGCATTCAGTGACCCTGGTGTGGGGGGTTTTGCTTGGTTTTCTTTGTCTAAATAGCAGAGCTCAAGATGAGGGATAGCGAATGGATAAATCTCGTAAGGCCATTTTCTTTAGATTTCTCTTTGCCTTGCTTTTGCTTAGAATACTGAAACTGTAAGTGTCTTGGTGAAGAAAAAGTGGTATTTGGGGCTGCAACATACTTGAAAGCGGACTACTTAGCCAAAGTTCAAAGAAAGCGGGAACTACTGATAAGGGTGTAAAAAAGATGCAAACAAAAATATTTGAACAATTCAAGATGGGGTAAAGGAGTGTCACTTTGTGCTGTAATGCAGAAGGCTTACAGACTGCTTTATACTCAACGAGGATCTTGATAAAAATCTATAAGGTTGTTACAAGGAAAATATTTCTCATCTACTACAGTTTTCTCCACAATGCCTAACAAGTAACAAGAGCAAGAAATGACAGAAGGACAAGTCATAAAAAAAAGATGGGGGCAGGAGGGAGGCGTTGCAAAAAGACTTTTTCAATAGAAGACATTTTTTACCCAACCAGAATAGCCCAGTAGTGATGTGGAAGAATCCCAGCAAATGTGAAAATTTCAGGGGTGTTCGAGGTGCTTTTACCTGTTGGACCCTACCTCTGCTGGCAGCACTTTGTGCAGCTCCAGATCCCATCAGGCCTTAACTGGGAAGCAGATATCTAGCGATACAGATACGCACCAAAGGAGAGATGTAGACATGTGTGAAACTTCAAGGCTAGAATAAAATAAATGGGGGGGAGGCAGTTATGTCAAGTGAGTTTAGCTTCTACAGTTAAATGAATGTGAAGTGGGATTTTTGGCTTGTAGTTGGGGACTAAAATGTCAGTAGTCCACCTAAGTACTGTAACAGATTTTTTTCCGCGGGCTGTGGATTCATGTTGTGTTTCTTCAGCGTGCTCCGTTGTTTCACCAATAAGAACCAGTTAGTGCTGGGACTAATGTTTGAAGCTGTGTTTTTGCTGTTTGGCCCCAGCTGCTGCCAAACATACTTGTTTAATAGCTGTCCAGACCCCTCTTCGACTGAGGCAAAGGGAAGGTATTTGACAGCTTATTAGAGGGCAGATCAAAGCTTCTGAAACTTAAAGAAATTTAATCCTTCTTTAGACGTCTTTTTTCTAAATGTGGTTGCAGTTGCCTAATGGGCTCAAGGATGGGAGTGTGAGCTGGGGAAAGAGCTACCAGACGATACGAGCACATAGGAAAAACCATTTGAGAGCTGTGATTAAAAATAGATTATTGGCTAGGTGTAGGAAAGGAAGAAGGTGAGTAGGTCATGTTGCAAGGGCAGTCAGAAGTTGTCTGTGTGCTCTGCTGTCAAATTTAGACTGACAGAAATGGAAATCCCTAGCATATTCAAATCCCCATACATCTTCTCATGCACTGACACCAAAGTCTTGCCATAGTAACATCAGATATATATCTAAAAGTGTTGGTCAGAGATGCTTTTCAGATGGATCACATCCCCAGGTACTTTGACTATAAGTGCAATGCATGTAGGGTTACATATCCTGCTTTAGATTTAGACTTGTGCGTGTGGCTTTTTTGGTTGTCCTTTTGTATTTTGTACAATTTGGTATTTTTGTATTAATGTACCATATAAACAAAACAGGGGAGATTACTTCCTTCCCTGGGTATCATATCCCTTGTGATCACAGATATTTTTCAATTATTTTTTCTAAGCTGATGTTGTCTAATAAACATTATTTTCTAGGAACCATCAACAGCTCAGCACACTTTCTAAATAAGCAGTCTGTCAGCAGGCAAATTATCACTGCTGAATTAATATTCTGACTATTAGATGCTCTGTCAAAGGTCTCTTTTGGCACAAGGAACACTATCAGGTATTTTAACTTTAGCTTCTGAAAGGGGCTTCATCTGAAAGAGCTACCAGCCCTTTTCCTTCCACACCCTGAGACCAGTGTCTTCTCATTACTTTCTTTATCAGCCAAAGCCAGGGTGTGTTGAGAACCTTAAAGCACTGAACCAGCAGTCCACAGATGTGATCAGGTGCCTAGACCCACAAAACCTGTTATTGCAAGACTAAGGACAAGTACCAGGGGTAGTAGTTTAGGACCCGAATGCTGGGAAGTCAAATACCTGGAGGGAGTCTCTCTTCATATGGCTGTGGTTCAAAACAGTGAACAATTCTTGAGAAAGACTCAATAGAAAGAGCCAAAGATTGTTCCATGAGAGGAGCTTCAGATGGCCTGTGTTTGGCTGGGGCTTCAGAGCAACACTAACTGTGAAAAAACCTTTCTGCACTCTGCTTGGCTTTGGTTGGTAAAGTCAGTAAGATGAAACCATCCGACCTCATTTACACCTTTAGGCCTGGCGAGCCATTTACCCATTGCTCAAAGAACATCCTCAAGAATGGTGTCTTGAGCCTTCAGTGTTTCACTTTACCCTTCAAAACAGGCTTTCTGGTGTCAGTAGTCTTTGACAGAAGTAAAAGCAAATTCAAGAGTTATCTCATTTGTCTTCTACCTTTCTGCATCCCACTTCTGATGTATTCCCTAAACCTCCACAAGGGCAGAGGTACTAACATGTCATGCAAAGTTCATAACAAAAGTAGTGTTTACTTTCTTTAAAGTGTCAGGTTACTCATGTTCATCTTAAAGTCATGCCCCTGGCTTGGTAAGAAGAAACCATACAACTTATATCTGAGGAATTGTTATGAAGGACTAAATAATGAATTGTTCTTGTGTCTGTTGACAATGATAGCCAATGGCTTGAAAAAACATTCACTGAAATGTTTGGGTTGGTTTGTTGTTTTGTTGTGGTCTTTTTTTCATTGAAAAACCCTCCTATTTCATCCCAAGGTTAGTCAGGTAACTCTACAACTGAGCTACCAGCTGGTTGATCCCTGCCCTCTTGTGTTCATCAAATTCTGTCTAATTCTTCTACTGCTCAGTGTACACACAGGCTGCAAGGCTGCCCTGGGGAGTGGTCTAGCCACGCTCCCGAGTTTGGGTTTGGTTGCTAGTTCCCCTGGGGAATTTAGGAGAACAGTGCTTCCATCTCTTTGCAGCAGATAGTTCTGCTTGCAACTTGCAGTGGGATTTTTTTCCCTGGCAGACACTCAAAAGGAAGACTGAACTGTGTTTTTTCTAATAATGTGTGATTTCTGTGACTTGTCTTCCATAGCTGTCTTGAATCCTGAGTTAATCCAGGCTGTATATTTTAAGTACATTGAGAGTGCAAGCCTGAAAGTGTTTCACCCTCTGAGCTTTGTGCTGTCTATAGAAAAAGAGGCGGCACAGGATACATGTGCAACTCTGACAGATAGGTCTATTAGAGTTTGCTGGTCTGTATCCTGCTTTGTCTCATACTTCCATCTTGAAAAGACTCTATTTTGTAGTCTACAAAACACTTTTCTGTAAATCCTTTAGGCTTGTTATGGCATGTGTGATTTAACATAAAGTCCAAATGAAAAAAAAATTGACACATTTATTTGAACAGACCGTGGTTTATTTGAAGACATAAGTTCTCAAAGAAAGTTCATCTCTGAAGCAAAGCTAAAAGTTATGGAGTGGTACCTCTTAGGGGTACTTTTTAATTAAGTTCAGAAGTCTACAGGAATTCTTGATGTCAGAGTACGCCAGCCATACTCTGTCGCTGGCAAAAGGCAATCAGTTCTAAGCAGACATCTGAAATAGGTCAGATTAATAATGCTCCTGTTTCTTTCAATATACTGCTAAAGGAGTGTAGCTGAGCAATTCAGGTGTGGCTGTCTACTGTGTAGACAGGTGAAGCTGGGTGAGATGTACCTCACCCTACGTGCTCATACATGTGTGTGAATGGGATATAATTCCTGTCGTCTTTCTTTGTGGGTTCCTCCATTCAGCCTCCCTTTTTCCTATTTCATCTCTTGTCAGGGCATGAAGCAGAAAGTTTACAGCCCATTTGGGAAGATGGTGCTTTTTTTTTTTGCCTCCCACTTTTTTCTTCCCTTCTACTGGCTTGCCCCAGCTCTCACTCATGCTTGTATCTTAATACCACACGACTTTGTCTCATGGAGAAGCTGTGCGGATTGCAGCAGAACTACGAAATACCGCAGTGTCAGGAGCTGTGCAGTAACAAATCGCTCCATTAATTAGTCTGTTTGTGGGTTCTCTAACCACAGCTGTTTCAGTGTGGAAGTTTGGTGCTGTGTATTGAAGGTGTAAGACGTTGCTGAGTGCAATCATAATTTGGAGAACTTGGATGTTTCTCAAAGGCAACTGTATTTTATATAACCATTTTGAACTATTAAATAGTAAAGTAGCCTTTGAAGTCCTTGCTGTTGAGGCCAATAGAAATTAATGGTGCATCTTTCATTGATTCACGACATTTTTTTTCCTGTTTGTTACTTCATTTTATTAGAATAAATTTTAAGGAGCAATCTTAGTTCATCTCTCTAAGTATTCAGGAAAGTCTTTGTCTTTGCAGATAAAACAGACTTGAGACTTAAATACTGAAGCTGTTGTCCCAACCTAGTGAATCCAGTGAATTTTTAACTTGTTTTTCTTTTCTCCTAAGCGGACATTGGTAGAGAAGCAGAAGCTGCTGACCCAGCAACACGAAGATGCAAAGGAACTGAAGGAAAACCTGGATCGTCGAGAGCGCATTGTCTTCGACATTTTGGCAAACTACTTGAGTGAGGAGAACTTAGCAGACTATGAGCACTTTGTAAAAATGAAGTCAGCCCTCATCATTGAGCAGCGAGAGCTTGAGGACAAGATCAAGCTGGGGGAAGAGCAACTGAAGTGTCTGACAGATAGCCTCCAGCCTGAACGTCTCAAATAAGAGGTCTGAGTTTGACCAAGGATGTGAAAAACAGGAAAGAAGGAAGGGATGGGGGAGTTTCCAAGTATACAAATGAGTATCTTGGCTTGTCTGAGTGTCCGGTAGAGAAACAAGTGCACAAGAGAAAAATAGCTCTCACAACAGCAATAATGCTCTCTTTCATTTTTTTGGGATGACGTATTTAATTTTTTAGGACACATTTTTATTGCTGGACTCTACAGCTGTTTCTCATTGCTTAACTTACAGAAAACTCCACAGAAAAGGATCGACTCAACCTTTCTGCTCAGTAAGTTGAAAGTCTGTGGCAGTTGTGCATGCAAACAGCAACGTTTTTTAGAATAGGTTGTATACTTTCTTTATGTTCAGATGCTGAACAGACTGCTGGGAAACCCAACAGCAATTTATGAATGCACACAAATTTAGAAGCTCTAAATTTAGTGGCTTTTTATTTTTTTTAAAGACACATTAAATAGGGGAAGCGTGCATCTTATAGCTAATATATTCAGATTGCTGAAATGTAGTGTCACTCTGATCCTGTGGCATCAGACACTTTTTTGTAATATTGTATATAGGATGGCACTTTCCCCTTGCAGAAGACAACTTCACAGTCGGTCTCAGTTAGACACTTCTTAAACCAGCTTGCAAATCACCTAATACTACCTTGCTGAAGATTTTTTAAAAAATTATTTTGCAAGACATAGTTGTATACCCTCTTACTGCAATGCAAGTGATTTTCTTTACCAAGTTGTACTTGATTTAAGAAACAGGCTGGAAGAACTGTGCTGATGTTGTTCAAAACATTTCTCATCTAAATTATTTAGAAAGCTCATTTGCTCTTTCTTGTGCTTTTTATGCATGTTTTTATTCTTCCTCCCTCAAAACCGCTACACTTCATGGAAATAAATGTAGGCTAAGGACACTGCTTCTGTATTTCTTCTGATTGCTAAACATTGTGATGGTTTTATATAGACAGTTAAGTTATACTGAAGTTGACCTACATAATTCTGTTCGTTCTTTCCTCTTTCTCAGACGACCAAATGCAATATAAACAACTTCTGCCATGTAAATACTGTGCATTACTCAGAGCAACTCTGCTTTGTAACTGTGAACATAAGTGGGTTTTGTTTGTTTGTTTTTTCCATTGCACAATGATAAATGAGTGGATTCTAGTTCACAGTATCAGATCACTGGTTGTGTTCTAGTAATACTGCCATTGGCTTACAACAGATGATTTCCAGTAGCCCTAAAAAGAGGTGCTAGCTCATGTTTTAGCACAGTAATATGTTATGCTGACTTGCTCAGATACCTACGGAGAAATTCTGTAGTGTCAAAATGTCAAGTTTTATGTTAAGATGAAGTTTTGCAGGCAAAGGAAAGTCTTGGATGACTTTGTGTATATGCCATTCACATTGTAGTACAGAAAACGTTTATCTCTCTGTAGACAACCAGGTTGCCCAACAAGAAGCCATTTTTGAGGCGGATGTGATATGCCAGTCTGTAGCTAAGCAGGGTGAAAATACAAGTAGTTAGGTGTTGAAATGAGAGAGAAAATAATTCTTCACACTGTTCCTGCAGTGGCAGCATTCACAAAAGGTTTTCTGTCCTTCTTACCTGAATCCTCTCTTCTGTGAGGAAAGAACCAGAGAGGCGCTGATCAGAGAATTCCTTGCGAGCTGGGGAACTGGGGAGCACAACTCTGGAATCAGTTCCTTTACAGACAGGTGCAAACGTCAAAAGGACTGTTGCCCCCCTTATAGTGCACTACTTTGTATACCTGGACCAAATTTTTAACGAAATTATATTGATGTGTATCAGTTGAGGTCAAATGGAGCTACCATTTCACAAGACCTACAGCTGACCTTAGTTTCTTCTTCCTAGTTCAGAAATGTAGTCTCTGGCATCTCACAGTTATTTGCTGCTATGTTCCTAGGACAAGTGATCCCTTTGTCCTTAAACTTACCCCTTAACCATAACAAACCCAAAACTAAACAATTCCCGAATAAATTATGCTTGTCTTTTAGCTTGGAGAAAAGTGTGCATTGTTTTATCTGTGGCATTTTAAAAATTTTACATATTGTGGTTACTCTGAAATGTGTATGTGAAATGTGAATAATAATATAATTACAATGTGTTTGTATACAGTACTTTGATTTAGATTTTTCTGATAAAAGGTAGCAATATCGTGAATGCTATATATATTATCCTTTTCACAGAACAGTTGCGTAGACACCACTCTCTCCTTTCCTTTTTTAAAGCTGTGTTGAAAATCTCTCACCCTGGGAACCCGAAGTCAGTTGCCTCCCAATGTTATATGTAAATCTGTAAATAGCTATACTGTTGCTTTTTGAAAAAATCTGGTGCTAATGTTTTGCCTTCGGCATCCTGGGGATGGCTGTTTCCTCACCTTATGTTGTTCTCCATTCTAGATCTCTTTGTATAGTGAAAGATCTCCACTATGTTTCTCCAACTGTTTGGATCCTGCAGCCCAGAGTGAAAATGTACAGTTTTCCTGCCTGACACTTAACACTTATCTACTGACAAATGGTATTGCTTGACTTTGAGAAAATAAACTGTATATTTCAATGCAGAGTTAGTTTTTGTGTGCCGTTTTAACTGTCAAAACCGACTGTTTTGCTGTGCAGTTAGCCGTCTTGTTGTGCCCATCAACGGTGCCTATAGCTTTTAAAGGCCAGGCCAGTTATCTGCTGGTCTGAAGGAGCTTGGTGTCTTTTCACCGATTTTTTTAACATGTTGACTTAACTGATCATTCTCAAGTTCCCAGTGTAAGGAAGTACCAGAAATATGTTCATGTCTATTCAGTATTTTAAGTGTGTGAGTATGAGAGAAAGGAAGATGTGTTATGAGGTGGATAAAATAAATCTGTCTTTCGCGACTCACAGAGTATGTACCAGGGAAGGAGTTAAGGTTTTTCTACTTGGGCAATTACACTGTTTTGTCTTCATCCCATGTTTAGAATGATACTTCATATGGAGATATCTAAAGTCAGTGGTTCTTGAGATTTTTTGCAAGAACAGATCACTGTGAGCTGTCCATCTCTTACAGACTTCCACTGAAACTGTTTAATTTCAATTTAATGGGGGTTCTCAGATTAACTGCAGAATCTTCTGCCTTATTGGGAAACACTGTCAAGTGTGCACAAATTTGTTGTAGAGGTGAGCATAGATAATGTTTTATGGCTTGATAAATCATCCTAAAAATTGTCTGTGAAGGTTTTTATCATAGAAACTATGTGGGAAAAGCAAGTTAAGGAAGGAAAAATACTTGGGTATTTGTAAGGTTTTTCTAAACTTCTAACGATGCTTTTCTCCCCGTTCTCTTCCTCTGCATGTCCATGCAACCATCTCTTTGTGCCTGCTTTCCTGGCGCTTGGTGTAATCCAGGATGGCAGCTATTCTGAGTTGGAAAAAAATTGCTTTTCTTTAAACTGAAATTAGGCTCTTTATTTTCTGTTTTGGGGTATTTGAGGCCCTCGGATTTCAAAGGAGTCACTGTTTCACAGTGTTCTTCCCTAAACCAAGCTCTGTTGATTAATTCCGGTGTACTTAATTGTCTCAGTATTTACAGCTGAAGTAATCTGTTGGCAGTCCAGTAGCTAGCAAGGCATCATGATGGGTGCGCAGCAGAATAGTAGCTCCTGTTTTAATGGTGTCCAGTCATTTATTGTAGAAGTTCATAGGTTTGTCCTAATTAAGGTCTTCTCAGTTGCAGAGTTTTTTAGAGTATAAATAGTTTTTTCTACATACTTGGGCGGAACCTGCCCACAGAGTAGATGTTATAAAAATCAATAATTGCATCTTAAAAGTGCCAGGCTAAATATTGTCAATTGTCAGCAGTGGTAAATTCGACATCACATTCGTTTACTACAGTTTGAGTCTGTAACTTAACTAATTATAATGATCCACAAATCGTACAATGGCTTACCTGTGTGGTTTAGCAGCTCACCTCTGAAATCCTGGGTTTCATTCTCCCTACCTACTGTTTTGATAATGTTTCTATGAATAAAGTTGTTCCATTTGAAGTAGGTTAACTTAATTGTAATTTAATGCACCTCAGGAGAAAATCTGATCTGAAGTAAATTCAGTGTAGTTCAAACAGCAGAAGGTAATTTCCCTCCCAGACTACACCAGCACACCTACAAGCAAAGCACATATAATCTTTTCAAGCCAGGCCATGCTTAGGACCTTTTACTCAGTTGTAGCCGTGTGAGCAGGTACTTTATACTGCTGTTGTTTATCTCGGGCTCAGAGTTTTATTTCAGTCAAAACAGTTGAGCCTTTCCTGAGAACAAGGCTAGTAAAATGCACTTTTTTTTTTCCCCTCTTACATTAAAAATTCTCCCAAAGGCTTCATTTTTAGGTGCTTTGATATCTCTGTCTTGAAGTTTGGCAGGAGGACGTGGCCTTGTGACAAGGCTATGCCTTCTGCTACTGCCAAACATGTCCATATCAGTGCAGTCTATTGCTACAAATCTAATTCTCATTTCCTCTCATTCGGGTGCAACAAACTGCTAACTGGTAAGGTAACAAGAAACTTACCCACTAATTGCCATTACCTATTGCTTGCTGCTTCTTTTAAAAACCTTGCCTGGTGCTGGCTTCTGCCATGGGTGGGATACTGAGAATATCTGGACTACTAATGCAATGGTTTCTGGCATCTGCTGGGATGAAGCAAGATGAGGAATTCTGTGCATCTCCTGCTCGCTAGGTGCAAGTTGTTAGCCTAAACTACAATAGCACCACTAAAGAAGAACCAGATTCCCACAACACACCCACTTCATAGAATCATAGAATGGTTTAGGTTGGAAGGAACCTAGAGGATCACAGAGTTCCAACCCCCCTGCCATAAGCAGGGACACCTCCC
>NW_009648543.1:1641242-1668658 GCF_000708025.1 Charadrius vociferus | reverse complement strand
TAGAAGGCCACCAAATTTGTCAGGAATGACTTGCCTGACTTGACTTCTATTGAAATATTTTTTATTTGCTATTTGTGATTGTCTGTCTTGACATGGGAGAAAATTTAATTAAAGGAAGTAGATTTGTGACAGTGGAGCTGAAGATTTACAAGGTGTTGAAAGACACAGAAGAATAATCATACTTCTTTTCAGTAACATAAATCTCCAGCAATGTAGTATCTAACAGAACGCTACAAGTCACAGGTGAAAATACAAATCCTAGATCCATGTTCATATATTTTTATGGAGTTAGTAAAAGAAAGGCTTTTCTTTTTTCTTAAGCATACACTGACTATGTTAACTAAACCTTATTTAATCCAAGCAACTTCCGTAAGATGAGCCAATATTAGTTCCGAAAAAGCCACGGTCTTACCAGGAGTTGTTCGTTTGCTGCCATTCCATGCGATAGCGTCATCTGCTCGCCTCCTGATGGATGCATATTCCGTTAACCGGGTAATGGATGTACAGTCACAAGAGTATTACCAAAATGTTATTTTGGTAGAGCTGTAAAGTGCAAAAGCCTGAGAAGAATTAACAACATCCTCCTGATTAAGATTGTTTCAAACATTTAGTTTCAACATCTGTTTCACTCCCCAGTTGTCTTCATAAAGTGTTTGTTACTGATAAATTAGGCTTGTGTCTTTTTTAACAGCCTCAGAGAAATATAAATACAATGAGAAATTGCAGACTAAATAATAAGCAGTGGAGGATAAGATTATTTATCACAATATCTAAACAGAAAAGGACGTGTCTTGTAGTACCATTCATAGCCACTCCCAAGAGCTACAGCTTCAGCAGCCTTCACACGCAGGTATGGTTCCTCCAAAGATAAAAAGGGAAATCAAACTGTGACGATCCAAGTGGCCACCACTGACCCAAAGGGGTGGAGCAGGTCAAGTTCTTTTCATTAGTAATGGGGTGATATGGATTTCGAGGAAGTGAAAACTAAGAGAACCCAGAAGGATCAGTGCCCTGAAGGAAGAAAAACTAAACCAGCAGTAAAGTGCATCAGGGCTGTGAATTTCCTGCTTTTCTCTTTCTCCATACATGATGCAGCAAAAACATACTGCCTCCATATGCTAGGGCAGGCATTTTTAATTACTGCAGTGTGAAAAAAAACCAAAACAAACCTTAAAGCATCTTTGAAATTTAAGCTCGGAATTTCAGAAATTCGTGTGAGGAGGAGCCCATTGTGCTGTCAAATGCATTCAGTAATGCCCCTTGGCTCAGGAGACACTGGCACGCCTCTAGCAATAATGAGCACTCTGCATCGAGGAAGAAGGCATCCTTTCGCTCTAGTCATCCTAAATTCTCTAAGCAGCCCCGCTAGCTGCCTGGGCCCAGATGCTTAAGTCACCCAGGTTGCGAGCTGAGGGCATTTTCCATCTTGTACAGCACACGGTGCGTTGACTGAGCAACCAACCTGCCTTGTTCTCTGGGGTTTTGCTTCCACAGTTGCCACCTCTGAAGAGCTTGCTTTACCAATCAAAAGGTTGAGGGCAGAGCAGTATCCAAATCCTGCTTAAGTTGGACCATCACGTTCTGCAAGGAAAGCGTGATTTAGAAAGCCAGAAGCAAAGCAGGCCTAAATATTCAGCCCAGGTGTTTTGGGTATCACTAGGCAGTGGAGGACCTTGGGTTTCTGGTCCTAGGACTATTTACAGAGTTCGTGGTAGGCAATCAGTGAATTAAAAACCAGAAACAAGCCACGGAGGAAGGTGACCAGGATGTGCCCCGCTGCCCTCCCTACCCTCCAGATGCAGGGTATAACATCAGGCTCTGAATCCAGGCTTGAAGCACGGGCTCACTGCAGCAAGTGCCAAAGGCTGCGGAGGATACAGCTGCAGAAGCACCTTTCTCCTGGATTTTTGTTCTAGTCTGAGGTGCCTGGGTGCAGACACTGATATTAATATCAGTATTGAAGTCCAACTCTTCCTCTTCAGCATGTATGGACTGCTAGATTACCATTTTGGTACATGGCGGGGGGCCTAAATTAGGAGCCTAATCGGCCTCGATTCCCTCTATAGGCAAGCTGAGAGAAGGTTACCCAAACAGCTTGGTTCAACCCAGATACCTCTCTCTTCTCTACCTCCTCTTTCTCTAGGAAGATAAAGCTCCCAATGTAAGCACTGAAATCAAAAGTGGGATTAATCCATACCTTAGGTGCTGAACAGCATTAAATTCTAAAAGCCCGGGAGTCATGGGGCACAGCATTAATTGCAGATCCATTTGTCAAATGCCTGCACACACAGCATCCCTTTGATTTGAATACAGAAGATACATCTCTGGTGTTTGAGATCCAGAGATTCTTACAAAACTCTGTTCAGTTACTCTGTTCTCCAAATACTCTGTGTGTGTTTGTGTATATTTATAGTTTAAGAAGTAAACAAAACAGCTTTTCATCCTATTTTTACTGCAATGGCGGGGAGGGGGGGGAGGGGGGGGAGAAGTAGGTGAGTAAACTCTGTTGTCACACTGGTTTTGCAAAGGTGGAGTTATTTAGACCAGCATTTTTATGCAATGGGCAGTTCCACCATGCAGATAAGAGAGACGATTGCAAAAGATGCACAGTGGTAACGGTCATCACTTGTCACATACATGGCAAACATGGGTGTGTTCAAGCAAATTACCATTTCACACAGTGACATGCAAAGCAATTAATCAAGGAGCAAGTGAAGGAGATCATGTTGACGGGGTGGTAGAATATAGACCAGAAAGCAATAACCCTCAAAAAGTGTGTGAAGTCACGGTGAGCGATGAGCTTATATGAACTCTGTGCTCTAGGAAAAAGGCTGAAACAGTGCCTTGGAAAAGAAGGGGAACATGGGGAAAATAGTATCTTGCTATGCAATATTACTGAGTACTTTCTAAAATATTGTGTCTAATTCTAGTATCCATAACCAATGCAAAGATGTTGAAAAACTGGACAACATGAAAAAAGACTAATCTAAATGATCAGAGAGTAGAGAGACTATCAAAACTGAGGTTTAAAGATTGCTATGTGTGAACTCCCCAGCATCAGATACAAAATGAGACTGACTCATTAAGGAGAGAAAGTCCTATTAAGAACTGGCGAGCACAAGACAGACACATGAAAGCAAAAATTCGGTGCAAACTTTCAAGGGTGTCAGGAGTACAGTACTGTTGTCATGAACAGTGGGGAAAGTGTGCAGTGGGAAGGTCGGGTGTTAAGTCTCTGGAAGTCAGGAAACTCGGAATGAAAATTTTATGGTCACCATAAATCCACCTTTTGTGTTTGAAGTTCTTGCATTACATAGCCGCATACCAAGGTGTGACTACTTGGGAAAATATTTATATTGCCAACAGCTTTAAAACTGGAGTCTTAAAAGAGCAGAGGTAATTATAACACGTGGCTTTTGTAGAGTCACAGGTCATGAAAGCAGGTGGGAGTTTGCAAGCCCTCGGCTGGCAAATGGGGCTTCAGTGCTCCAGGCAGCACGTCTTAGTCAGACAAGCTTTCTTCTTCCATCACAGACCCTCTCCGCACATGCGCCTACAAGAATTGCCACAAACTCTTCTCTGTACACTAGCTCCATTAGTTACTAACTTTGCTTTTGCTTTTCATCACATTTTCTGAGAGAACGCATTGCACAGAGGCGAGTCCCCCTACCAGTGCTCCCGTTCTGACAAGCAGCTGTCCATAAAATTGTTTCCCTGGGCCAACATGAAGCTGATCTCACTCCATCGGCTCCTTCCAGGTGGTTGCCCTCCCTTTTTGAAACTGTCCCCCATGCACGCTGGAGCACACATCGTTGGAGGATCGATGGCCTTTCATCTCCTTTGCCTTGTAATTTGTAAGCTGGCTGGGCAGTGCTTTGAGGGAAAGCAGGGGCAGTTTGACTCCTCTTTCCCCCAGCGCCCAGGTAAATGACAGACTAGCACAAGGATAAAAAGTAGAGATGTCTTACCTTTGAGGCAAAGTTGCCACAATATAATGCTTTTGAAAAGCAGCTGCCCTTCATGTATTTAAGGAATTTGCCCTGTCTGGAGCTCTTTACAGAACGGCGTCCTTCTGCTCCCCACTGAGACTCTGCTTGTGGTGACAAGGCAGTTCATAAAAAAATCTATTTTGCTTTCTGCAGAATCTGATTTTATTTGTGTTCTGTCTCGCCAGATCATTTGTATCTATTTCCTATTGCATCAGTCTTCATAGGGTATTGATCAATTGGAAGATCACAGTCATTGTACAGCTATGTAAAGGCATAGAAAAACTTCTAGGGTGTCGGTAAAGAACCTGAAGATCTTCTTGTAGCCATGATCAGCTAATGAGCAAGCAGTGATTCACATGTATGTCCTAGAGTAGTACTTTACTAGTGCCCAGTGATTTGTGCAGGGAGTTGCTTAGTAAAGCTTTAAAAAACCCATGGTATGTTACCAGCTAAAGGTTTCTATGGATCTCTTACTTTCATTCCCTTTAGTGGAAATTTATAGGAATTTGATTTTCTTGTGACTTCTAACTGCTGATAAGAGCAAGCTGCTAAGGCAGCTCCGATGAGGTGAAAGAAGCCTGGTGGTGTAACACTGCGGCGCTCTCGCAGTGCAGAAACTCTGCCAAGGCAGAGAGAAACCCGAGCGTGACATGTTGATAACATCCTCCCATCGGGTGGTCTTTTCCACTAGCTCTAAAATGTCAACAAGTCTAAGGGAAATGTCTTTGTCAAGCTTTGAATGACCTACTTTGGGGTATCTGCAAATAACCAGAAGACTACCCCAAACCACAAGAGTGCATCTCATTTTAGCAGTCCTTCATTTTGTGCATGTGAGCTTTTGTGTTCTGCAGCTCCAGGAAAAAACAACAGTTCCTTGCTGAGCCAAAGACGAATTTTATTGGTTTTAAATCAGCCCCTTGTTGAGTCTCAATCACAGGAAATCATCCCTCATGAAATTATGGAGTCTGTAATTGTCATCTCAATTTTGCAACAAAAACTAATACTGAGCCCGTTCCAAAAGATCTCTGGTTGATGGTCTCTGAAGAAAACATCTAAACAACCCATACTGGAGATAATCTGGGCAGCGGTGTTTTGTGTGTTTCCATTTCCCCCTTGTTTTTAATTGACTGATATTAGACTTCTTCATAGGAAGTTTCTGCGAGTCTTCTAGCTGAGTTATAAGGGCAATCCAGGAAAGGTTAAGGACAAAAAAAGAGTTGCTAGTGTGTCAGCAGGGAGTCTGAGGACACCACTGGTGGTGTTTGTTGATGGTAGATGAAAGATCTCTGACATAGTTTGGATAGAAGAAGCATTAAAGAAGTATCTGACCGTTGATAGGGATATTAGTGCTGTGCAGGACTGTTTGGAAGGAAGCAAGTCCAGACAGGGGTGAAGTACAGGCTTCCCATCTTCCAAAACCTAAGCTGGACATTGAACACCATTTCTCTTGCTAGGATGGACAACATATAACGTCCCTTATTAAATGTTAGCGTCCACTGGAGTGTTAGACTAAAACGTGTTTAAATCTCACCCACACTGGACAGAAAAAGTACAAACAGAACTAACCCATGGAGCATTCTGGACATTTATTTGGGACTTCACAAAATAGAAATCAAAGCCAGCAAAATGCAGTGACATAAAGGCAGTAGCACAACAAAACTATTACCAAGCAATAGCTCCAGTTGTCCTGTTTGTCTCTACACAAGTGAAGATTTTAATCATTCTTTTGCTAAACTATGAGGACACCCTAGTGTCCTGGAGCCAGAGAATCTCCCAGCTGACGGAATCAACCATAAAAGCAAGCAGCACCTGCGGGCAGCTGAACGTAGGTGAACATAGTTTGGGACTGTGTTGAGTGTCTGATAATATGTAGCGTTTCCCCATGGAGTCTGCTGAGCTTGGCAATGTGGGGTGCGCTTTCGAGGCAAGCCTTGGGCAGGCTGACTGCTGCACGCTTCCAGCCTTAGCCAGGCTTGGCAGGACAAAGAGAGCAATAACCACTCTAAAAGCAAGAGGCAAGCTGTTTAACAACCGAGCCCTTTGCTGTGCTGTGACAGGAGCACCCTGCCCCAGGGTCGTGTTTAGGAACACCGGGAGGATCCTGCTGTGGCCCGGCCATCCCACCACCGCTGGCCACCTGCATCTGCAGAGGAACATGGAGACTATCCTCTTGGAGGGCTCCCAACCCCCTCTCCTGGAAGCTTTCTTTCACCTTCCTAAGGGACCCTGGTGAAGTGTAAAGGGTTTTAACCCTTTCAAAAGCCCATCTTACTTTTGGGTGTTTCTTATTGCAACAGCTGCAGAATTTATCTACACAGGTGCCCAGTGGTCTGTTTATGGGATTAGCCTCAACAGTGGGCAACGATTGCCACGAGGTGATTGCACGCTCTCTGAAAATGCATCCTCATCATTTAAACATCCTGCTTTTCAGTGTCATTCAGTATCTGGTTGGTGATGTATTTGTGATCCATGTTTGAAGAGGCACGGGCAAAACAGGCAGAGCGTCTACTGCTGCTGGGCTGTGGAGCACTCTGTCAACATTTGTCAAGTTGTGTGTCTCATCTCTGAATTTCCCAGGTTTCAAAAGACAACTTAATTTGGCCATAAAGGTATACGGTTAAGAAAGGCATTTAAGCAAGTATTTTTCTCAGACTCAAGCTGTGGCTTTAGAGGCCCACGCTTAGGTTCAGTGTTGGAGTTGGAGTGGTGTTGGTCTGCTGATCTGCTGAGGACAAGCGGTGACAAAAAGCGAGGATGCAACAACTCTGGTCCACAGCTCAGCGATCAGAGCTGCGTGCAGGGAGGATGCTGTGTTTCCTGGGCAAAGTAACCTTTGTCTTGAAACAAAAACGAGACAGTACTTGTACCTGAGCCTGTTTGTGGGGTGCTACTTGCTGCCTATTTGGTACCACTCGTTCAGCAATGTATCTTGCACAGCATCTTAATTTCAGGCTGGTTTTTTTTTTTTTTTTTTCAACGTGGCAAATGAAAGGAAAAATAACTTGAAACAAATATTTCCTGTTCTGTGGTATTTAACAATGAAATTGTAAACCACAGAAGGGACCGGGCTTGATCTAAAGGGCTTTGAAGTCAGCAGAGCTATTCCCACTGATTTCAATGTGCTTTGGGTCAAGGCCACAGGAGGAAGAAAGCAAATGTTTTCTGCCTGAAAAAGTATTAACCATTGGCATTCAAAGAACAATAAAGTCTGACGTGTAAAACGTGTTCCTTTAAATAAGGCAGTCAAAAACTTTATTTAATTTCCATCTGCTTCCTAATAATTTGCCACTAATACACTAAAAAGGAATAACACAACTACAGAAGTCATAATCATATACTGAGGAGAAAAAAAACTTAATGCTGTCATTTGCTTCTTATGTTCTTCCATTCCACTTTGTCTGTATTATATTTCTCACTAATGTGATGGTGCTTATGCTGCTGGTTATGTTATCACAGACCAAACACTGTAGATTTCCAGTTGAATTAAACTTCACTGCACTGATGGTGGTTGACAAATCCATCGAAATTATTATTTTTCTGTACAATTTAATTGTTAAAAGTCACAATGGTTTTTTTTTGTGACTGGGAAGAAATAGGTCAGAGGTACAGAATTTGGGAGGCAAAGAAGTGTTGTTCCAGGAGCAGCGTAGGGGTTGCCACTCCTATCACATCATTAGTCAAAGGCTGCGTGCTGCAGCTTCCTATGTAAAATCAGCAACGCCTGCAAATTTTGTCTCACACAGTTATTAAATCCAAGAAAAGGAATCTATCTGCCAGCTGCCTACTGCCCAAGGATGCTGTCCTTCTGAATCAGCAGACCTGTCACCATGTCAAAAGGCTGTACTCACGTCTAACACATGACAAGCAGCCCATCGGGGTCTGTATATGTGTTGAGCTTTTTGGCACGCAACAGCAAAGCCCAAGTAGCTGAGTTCGCCTGTGCAACAAGCTAACACCATCTAGCTGTGACCAGCCGGAGAGGACATCCCAGCCTGGTGAGCTGCAGGGGAAGAGAGGACTGTGGTGCCATAGCCAGGCAACACAGCGTGGAACCAGTCAATCAGTGTCAGCTGGAAAATGCAGCAAGAGAGGAGGGGAACTGGATTAAAGGTGATGCAGAAAATTGAAGGATACAGATTAATGCCATTTTGCAGCCTTCTTTAGTTGTGGCAGTGACCAGACAGGGTGCATGTTACAGGTAAGAAGAATTTTTCAGTGAGGGATTGAATCCTCATTTCAGGATACTTCTGTGAAATAAACTTCCTCATTTTTCAACACCAGCCCTGGAAATGTCCTCCCAGTGGGGGAGCCGGTGCATTGTTTGGAGATGAACATAGTTTATTCCAGGTTTCAAAGAGGAGAAACCAGAACGGAGTTAAGAACTCTCTTACCATTTGTAAGAACCATTATTTACATTCATGGGAAAACTACAAAGCAAGGCAAACATAACATAATATTTATTTTATTTTTTTTTCCCCAAAAAAAGCATCTGAGATAGCAAGCATGGTAGTGTTTGTATTAAAGTATGGGTACTGCCAACCACAGTCCAAAAAGAGACCAGTTCAGCTTGAGTTTAATCCTTGGACAACCTCCTCCTTCTCCCCTATATTTCTTCCCACTGCAGAGCTGCACTAATTTAGGTTGCATAAATACAGGAGGAAAACTCTAACAAACAAGAAAGGGTTGTGAAATCACTCCATTCTCTTTCAGATGAGAATTCTGTGTCCTTCAGGCTGTCAGGCTGAGACATGGCAGTGGTCTCAGGCGGAAAAATCATGTAATCACAAAGGCAGACTTTCTGAAAGGGTGTCTTACAGAAAAATGAATTTTCCATGGAAGCTATCTATATACTTCAGGAAGTGATTTAGAGCAATTAGAAAAAATGGCATATGGTAAAGCTTTCGTATTTTTATAATATGTTAATGATTAACTGACTTCCTACATCTTTGTTGACTTAGTGGGAGAGTGACAAGGAACTGTAAGGTACCTATTTGGTAGCGTAACAAGTCGGACAATTTGCACGGGCATTTTTTTCCACCTCCCTTCTGGAACTTGCTTCATCCAGCTGACACTGCTTCAAAGCCTTAGGCAACTCTCAGACTCACAGAAGTAAGTCTCTTTTTTTTTTATGCAACTTATTTTACGAAGTGCTGATAGAGAACAGATGGAGAGAGATTTAAATGTTTATTTGTTTCCTATAAAGAATGTTTTCCCAACTGGGAATTGAAGAATTAAGTTTTCAAGCATTAAATCATAGGGATATTGCTAAGAAGAGACCTTCTTAATTACTATGCTCTTGGGTTTTTTTTAAATTCACTTTCTGCTGCAAGACTTAGATTGAACAAAGGATTTGGTTAGTAAGCCATGTCCAGAATAGACCAATAAAGCTGCATCTAGGCTATAAAACTTTACAAAAGCAGGATTTGAATGTTAATTTCAAAATGCATGCAGTGCCTGGCAACATCTAAAGCAAAAATATTTGCTTAAAACATGAAATAAATGGATATAAATGAATTTCTGCTTACACAGGCTGGGAAAAATAGCTCTGTGCATATTTTATATAGGAGGAGTTTATCACGAGTTTTGTCTTCAAGGTGGTTACAAGTTGCAGTAGAATTTCAACAGGCAGATGGGCTGCAGACAGAAAGAGACTCATGCTGGCTCTTCTATTGTTTACAGTTCTTAGTATATTTTATTTTAGCTGTGCTATCACTTACAAAGCAACAAGTACTTGTCTCCTATCCTTTTGGAAAGCTCTCCTTTCAACTACCCACCCCAATGTCTCTGAAGAAAATCTCATTGTCAGGTTGCTGTTTGCAGGTCAGGTGCTCTCTGATTCCCCCTCCCGTAGGCAGTTCCTCACACGTTGTCGGCACAGGCAATGCCCGTTCCTCCTGACCGGGTGCCCGTGCGGCACCTCCAGGCTGATGGTCTGGGTGCTTCGGCTGTTCTTTATTTCTCCAGCAGGCATCAGGCAGCATTAGCTGCCCTTCTTTTGGCTGGAAAGTGACTCCTCCTGGGTGACATCTTCCCGTGCCTCAAGCCTGTATTCAGTGCCCTCATCTTCCCAGTCGCGTGTGAGCTTTCTGCGACATGGATGCGGTTGTCTTAGTCACACTCCTGACCCCTTTGTGTTCTTTTCTTTGTGCCAGACACCCAGAGTAGGCAAGCTTTTGGGTTTCCTTCTGCTTTCTGAAGCTTCCTCACAGGATCCCATTTCAACGTAGCAGGCATAGCTGTCTTGGTTTTTCAGGGGCTGTCATTCCTGGCATGTCCCTAAACCATTCTACTTAGGCTCTAAATGGAGCTCCCTTCAAGGCAGAGGCAAAACTATGATAATATGGGGTCATCTGGATCCTGGGTCCAGCCTACTGCCTTCTCACTGCCCACAAGCCTGCAACATTTCCTTATTTAACAAGAGCTTAAGGTGGGCTCAACCACAGAAAAGTAAATTAGGGCCTGAAAAAAACAGTGAGGAATATATAGAAATTGTCAGTTTCTCTTCATCCTACCATCCAAGCAAATCAAACAAAATCTTTTTCTGAAATAGGCAAAGAACTTTTACACAGCTAAATTTCAGTGTACTCTTACTTGGTGACAGAAGTGAAGACTGCTTTGGTTTACTTCTTTTGAAACACAATGAGAAAGTGGAAGCAGCAGAGTTCCTAACACTGGATATGGACACTTGGGAGGAAGGGAGTACATAAGCTTATGTGTTAAATCTGGAGATACTCTACAATAACTTTTAAGACTCTATGCCCTACTAGTTTGTCTTTTCTAATTGAAAATTAGTATGTTAGTGAGAGCTGAAACCTAAACATGAGACATCAGGGTTCAAGATTTCACAAATGTCAGGGAGACTGTATTCAAGGAATCACGGAATCATGGAATTTTCAGAGTTGGAAGGGACCTCTAGAGATCATCTAGTCCAACTCCCCTGCTAGAGCAGGATTGCCCAGAGCACATTACTCAGGACTGCATCCAGGCGGGTCTTGAAAATCTCCAGAGAAGGGGACTCCGCAACCTCCCTGGGCAGCCTGTGCCAGTGCTCTGTCACCCGAACTGTAAAGAAGTTAGCTAACTTTGTATCTAGGAAAATAGGAGCAAAAGAATTAACATAATAAACACTCAGTGTTTATTTAAATGTCGTTTGAAGAAGACAGGAATGGACTGATTTAGCAGCCACATTTCTGAAGTTCTCTTCTAGACACATCTGAACTCAAGGGTCTAGAACATTGGTACGGTCTTTGAGTATCATGTGAAGGATCATGCAACTTGTGTAAGACTTTCACAAATTCATGTGACAAGCCCCAGCTCCATCTCACACTTCCCTGCAACCTCTTTCTGTGGCTGAGATCTTAAGTGCCAGCTGTTGATGACTGCCCCATCCAGCTCTGCCTGGTGCTTTGGGTCCCAGAGGGGGCGAGATACAGCAGAGGGGATGCTGCTCCTGGGGAATGTATTGCTTAGCACGTACCAACCTCTAAGGAACCTCTACTAAATGGCAAACTCCCTCCATGCCGCTGAAAGCTACTGCCATCTGGCCCTCAACCAGTCACATGAAACAATGCATTTAAAGACAAGTCTTGCGGGTGACTGCATGGCTGGGGGCACTCTCTTACGCCACCCTACAAGCTGGACATGACTCCCTGGCACAATCCCTCATCCCATGAGAGAGGCTGAGACCCAGTAACCTGAAAGGCTCAATTATATTCAAATACACTAATTAAGAAAGTAAGCTAGCTTTTTTCCCTGCATTTACCTGGAGATTTTTTAAAAAATCTTTGTTTCAGGAACCTAAGGCAGGTTGAGTTTTAGAAAGCAGATCTGAAACCCAGCTGATGCATATAGACTGCTGAATGTAATTTAAACAGCTTTTCAGAGGACTCAGCATTAATTCCAGAAGTGAAATGCATTTGATGCCATTTGGGTTTCTCTGCTCTGAGAACTGGTGCCATAGCCCCAGCCTTTTGTCACTAGCAATTACTGGAAGGGAAAGAAACGTTGACAAAATTTCAAGTACAGCTCCATTTCTGTTTGCTCCTGCTGCTGATAACGTCAGAAGTTAGAACCTTTACCTCCTCGGCTGCAACATTTCATTTTATTCTTTTTAAAGGTAAGCGTGATGCACAGATGACCCCAAAAAGACTGTGAAACCATTTGGCAGTTGAGAGAGCTGCTTGCTTCCATTTTTCCTCCTAGAAGCAAGCTTGCAGCTGTAGGAAAGTCAATACAGCTCCCGGGCATCCTCGTCTGTTTCTTGTAACTAGGAGGGGGGAAAGTCCTGTCTCATTCTGTCCCTGAAGTATATTGGCAATGGCTCAACACACTTTTCATAAACAACTACCCACTGCGCAATGCTTGATTTAAATAAAAATAAGCAAGAAAGATGAAAGGAACCTTCAAGTTTCTACATTTGGATGAATTCACTAGCATGTATCATCTTTTACTGTTAGCTTCTGTCTTCTCTGTGCAACTTTCCATTGAATGCTTAGCAAGTTTACATTTTGTTTTTACTCAGGTAGGGTATTTCGATACAAATACATCCATGAAGGAAAGCCCTTCCAAATGAAAGAAATGAAAGATGCATTAAGAGAGAAAATGATAGCAAGGGACTACCAGGTGAGAAGCCTGTAGAAGCAGCTCTCCTTTTTTTAAACATTGTTTCTAGACTTTCCAAAGACTGTCCCCAGAAGCTGCTGGAACGTTTGTTGGATTGGACTGAATCAATTTTAAATGAAAATGTTGATGAAATCTTGGGACACCAAGATGGAACTATAGCCACCTCTTAACACACTTCTCTTCCTTCTTTGGGTGGGAAGTGTTTTCAGTCATGCTCTTTGTCCACTGGCACACACACCACGTAGACCTAGCTTGTTCCTCCTGGCATGACTGCCTTTGCAGGCTAGCTCCATCCCATGAAATAGCTGGCACGCAGCCTTCAAATTCCGAGATCTGCAGGTCTGAGTGAGCTTCCAAATCCAGAACCGCTTGCCAGTAACACTAACTAATTATTCAGAAGACCTCCTGTAGCTGACTGAATATGAGTTCATTTGCCTTCGGAAATATCGTATAGAGATCATGTTACATCATTGTATTATTCAGACCATATAGGTAATCTTACTATACTAATTAAATTAATTCAAAATATTTATATAATTACTAAAGCATGAAACCAGCCAATATATTATGCCAACAGTGTCCGTGTTAGCACAGATCGCCCTACAATCTGGGCTTTAAACTGTATTTTATTCAATATCGCTCTAAACATGCAGGGACTGAACTTTCACATTTTTCTCTTAGAAGGCTGGAAAGGGCATCTGCACAGAGACCAAAAGGTTTTATTTAAAAAAAAAAAAAAAAAAAGATATTTCTTTGCTTCTTTATGCAAGTGGCAACTTCGCAACGGATCAAATTCGTCCTTTCTGAAGGAGATGCCTTTGTCTTTGCAACCTACAGGAAGGGCACTGGTGGTGTCAGAACTGAGTTCAGCTCCTGCATCACCTCCTGTGGACGGGGAATTGTGGGGAGTTACCCCAGCCCATAGAACCCAGCAGCTGCGGCAAACAACTGCTCAGTGGCTGCGGAGGGTGCTGCTGTGAGCCCAGCCTGGCGCAGGGCCTTGTCACTCTCCTTGCTACCAGATTCCTCCCTCCTTCCCTCCCTTTAAAATCTTTCCTTCCCTCCTTCCTTCCTCCCTTCCTCCTTCCTTCCTTCTTTCCTTCCATCGTTCCTTCCTTCCTCCCTCCCTTCATCTTCCTTCCCTCCCTTTTCTTCGTCTTTTTCTTTCTTCCTTCCTTTTTCTGTTTCTTCCTTCCTTTCTCTCTTTCTTTCTTTCTTGACTTTCTTCCTCCCTTCCTCCCTCCCTTCCTCTCTCCCTTCCTCCTCCTTCCTTCTATTTTCTTTCTTCTTTCTTTCTTCTTTTCTCTTTCTTTCTTTCTTTCTTTCTTTCTTTCTTTCTTTCTTTCTTTCTTTCTTTCTTTCTTTCTTTCTTTCTTTCTTTCTTTCTTTCTTTCTTTCTTTCTTTCTTTCTTTCTTTCTTTCTTTCTTTCTTTCTTTCTTTCTTTCTTTCTTTCTTTCTTTCTTTCTTTCTTTCTTTCCTTTCTTTCTTTTTTTTCTTCCTTCCTTCCTTCCTTCCTTCCTTCCTTCCTTCCTTCCTTCCTTCCTTCCTTCCTTCCTTTTCTTCCGTGAGATCTCACAGCAGGTGAGCCGCTGGGATCGGTGAAATCCTGGAGGTAGACGCCCTCTGCAGTTCACTCCCGGTTTTACTTGGCATCGGCAAGGAAAATGTCTTTTTCTTTTCTTTTTCTTTTTTTTCCTTCTTCTTTTTCTTCTTCTTTTTCTTTTTCTTTTTCTTTTTCTTTTTCTTTTTCTTTTTTCTTTTTTTTTTCTTTTTCTTTTTCTTTTTCTTTTTCTTTTTCTTTTTCTTTTTCTTTTTCTTTTTCTTTTTCTTTTTCTTTTTCTTTTTCTTTTTCTTTTTCTTTTTCTTTTTCTTTTTCTTTTTCTTTTTCTTTTTCTTTTTCTTTTTCTTTTTCTTTTTCTTTTTCTTTTTCTTTTTCTTTTTCTTTTTCTTTTTCTTTTTCTTTTTCTTTTTCTTTTTCTTTTTCTTTTTCTTTTTCTTTTTCTTTTTCTTTTTCTTTTTCTTTTTCTTTTTCTTTTTCTTTTTCTTTTTCTTTTTTTTCCTTTTCCTTTTCCTTTTCCTTTTCCTTTCCCTTTTCCTTTTCCTTTTCCTTTTCCTTTTCCTTTTCTTTTTCTTTTTTTCTTGTTGTTGTTGTTGTTGTTGTTTGAAACGCTTGCCACAGTAGTCCTGGAAAAATAAACGTATCTCGCTACATTTAGGCAAACCCGGGTTTTACTGATGCTCTTTTCCCGCTGTCAGGCACACAGCGGGACCTCGGCTGGTGCGGCTGCTGGACCACTTCAGTGGGATGTCCCCATCCCACAGCACCCCCGAGGTGCGGTGGGTGCTGCGACCTGAGGCAGGGCTCAGTCTTAGGGTTTACGTCAGAAAACTGAGACTAAATATGTTCTTATCCAAAGTCTTCCCTTAAAATCAAGGCTTCTGGCGAGTGATACCTATCTGTTCCCATTTGATGATACCAGCAAAACCGATCGTGTGTTTATTAATATTCAAATTCCTGGAAACAGGAACTAGATCTTTCTGTTAATTTTGCTAAGTTTTCATGTGATTAGCAACTTCCTGTAACTACTACACCTTGATATTTTGTTCCTTACTTTCTTGCTGAATCTTAATACCAAGAGGTCACAAGTACAGGCCTCTGTCTGATTTTCCGAAACAGACAAGTATGATAACTGTAATTCAATTTCATCCTCACTCTCAGAAGTACTTCTTTTTCACCTTGGTTTTTCTCTAAGTCAGTCAGTACCACCAGGTTAGACCAAATTAGCTCCAGTGGGCAGGGTGTGGAGAAATAAGCCAAAAATGAATCATTTCCTACATAAACAATTTTTTGTGTCTAGACAGTTGGGACCTCATCTAAAGCCCATCTGGCTGGTTATCCTCCAATGTTTTCAGAAATTTCGTCGACTCCTTTAATCCTGCTTGTTTGCTTGTTCTGTGGTTTTTTGTGAATCTCATGGGAAAAAAAAGAACTTTTCCTATTTTTTAGTTTTATAATTCAATTCTAGACACCATTCTAAGTAGCTTAGCACAGGAAGGATTGATAGAGGGCTCAGTAATCATGGATACAACCTCATTTAATTCTGTGAGCAGACAGGTGGGTAAGTTCAATCCATGAAGATATCCATTGAGACCATACTCTAAACAGCTCTCCGTGACACGGATCGGCCTGCTTGCAGATCTTGTAAGAGCTTCCTATCAAGCCAGCTGTTTAAATGAATGTTTATGATGTATACAAAAAGTGTTACAGACAGATGGGCTTTACACAAAATGGTATTTTAGGTGTTCAAGGCCGGGTTGGACGGGGCTTTGAGCAACCTGATCTAGTGGAAAGTGTCCCTGCCCATGGGGATTGGAACTAGATGATCTTGAAGGTCCCTTCCAACCCAAACCATTCTATGACTCTATGGTTCAGGTTTGGCCTCTGTGTGCTCTAATGTTTGAAACAGCAGCAGAAGGGAGTCAGCACAGGAATCCTTCCATCATGGTCTTTTCTGTCTAGCATCTTCCCATCAGCAGACACCTACAGAAATGATGTCATTTTGGCATAGAACTGGGACAGAAAGGAAACCATTCCCAACGTCCCATGGGGCTACTATACTGCATGGCTGGTAACAACTGTTAATTAGACAGGGGGGGTTGTGACCACTTTGTAAATAATGGAGCAGATTGAGATAGCATTTATAAAGTGGTTTTGTTTTAAGTAGATAAAAAACCAGGAGGTTATTCCAGAGCAATTTCCTCCATGCAAAAAAGGATTAAATGTACATTTGCAATAATGGAGATTAATATGTCCCACAGGAAATCAGTCCTATCGGAGATACACAGATGAACTAGGCCAAAATTATAAAATTGCAGATGTTGCTGTGTTTGGCTGGTGTCAAAAACCACTCTGTCCCATCATCTTATCACTGGCATCAGCTTCGGGACTGAAGTAAGTATATAGTGGGCACCAGTATGAGAAGATGGAAAGTGTTTGCTTATGGCCATATTGTTATGAAGATATTTATTATTTGAGATTTCCACAGATGGATTTTTGTGACTAGATTGTATCACTAAATCTGTCAGGTTAAGATAAGTAAATAGAAAAGTTATTGCTTTAGTAACAAAACATAGTTGCAGATCTATCTTATTAGGGTGACCTTGGTACAGTATTTCTTCAGTTTTCAATGCAACAGGAGCAGGAGAAAAGGTTATTTTAGATAACTCATAAAATATAAAGATCTCTAGAACTTTTCAGAGCTACATAATAAATTCAAGGCCACATCTTCTCTGATCACAAATGATTACTATAATTGGTCAGAAGGTTTTATGAAAGATGTGAGAAATTACGTTTGGTTTTTTTTTAAATTAGAATAAAACCCTAATTTGCACTCAGAACGAACAGTCAGCAAACAAGCCTGAAATCTTTTGCTAGGTTAAATGACTAAAATCTTTCCCACCACAGCGTTAGCATGATTTGAACTGGAGAAGCTGGGCAGGTTATGAATGAGAGTGATTTGTGAAGGTAAAACACTAAAGAAACCTTAGTTAAAGATTGGGGATGGGATGGCAGCACACCCAGGCTCCAGCCACTGCACAGTGCGTTAGATTTCTGATTAATTCAAGTGTTTCTGCTAATGTATTCATGGTTAAATAATCTAAAACCAGTCAAAATTGAGTGGTCGTTATTAGACTCTGTGGCCTGGAGTCTAAACCTCCCTCTGAACTGTGGCATTTTCCATCTAACGCTGGTCCCAGCAGCTCTCGGCATAGCAGAATTCTGTCCAGGTTGGGCTGCTGCACCGAAAACACAGCTGGCAGGGGAGAGGAGCGCGGCTTCTGCGCCTGCTCCGTAGGATGTCTTGCAACAGCCAGGATCCGGAGGATTTTGTCAGATCTAGTTTCTACTAGGCAGTAACCCTAGGGCTCCTGATTACCTGTAATGCCTATAAGGATCTTTGAACATAATGGTTAATTAGCAAGGAAGAAAATAACTTAGAAAAAGAGGTGAATTTTTCTTTTGGGAATGTAAAATAGGGATTGTAATGGGAGCTAATCAGAGACCCTTTCTGCTCCTTGTAATACCACAAAATATACAGAATTAAAGCCTCAGTGTTATTTGTCTATGGACATTAAATTTCAACAATGCATTACAGCTGGGGAAAGATGACTGCCATCCTCCCTCTGTACACATATTACAGACTCACAGAATGGTCAGGGTTGGAAGCGACCTCTGGAGATCATCTAGTCCAACCCCCCTGCCTGAGCAGGTTCACCTAGAGCAGGTTGCACAGGACGGCGTCCAGGCAGGTCTTGAATGTCTCCAGAGTGGGAAACTCTACCACCTCTCCAGGCAGCCCGTTCTAGTGCTCTGCCGCCCTCAAAGTAAAGAAGTTTCTCTTCATGTTTAAATGGAACTTCCTATGTTCAAGTTTGTGCCCATTGCCTCTTGTCCTATCTTGTCCTATATTCTCTCCTGCTTTTTCTTTTTCACTAACAGGTTCACCTATTCACCCAAATAATAATTGCCTTTTTGCAATTTTATGCTGTGTTTCTTTCCAGTGCCTGTCTCCCTTTGCATGGCAACTGTGGCCACAACAGAGCAGAAGACTTCCAGAGGATGAGCTCCCCAGTCAGCACCTCGCACCTCCAGCTAGCCGCCTTTGCTCTGGGTACAGTAGGATGGATCCTGTGCACCGTTTCAATGGGAATTGTGGAATGGAGGGTGTGGCACGTGGACAACAACACCATCATCTCCTCTGGCGTTGCCTGGGTGGGCATTTGGAAAGTCTGCTTCATCAGTTACCTTCACGTCTCTCCTGGCTATAAAGAACAGTTCTGCCATAAATTCAGTGGCTATGACTTCTCCATCCCCCACGAAATTTACGCTGCACAGGGTCTTCTGCTGATTGCCATGTTCACGGGCTTGCTGGGACTGACTGCCACAATATTTGCTCTGAGAAATGTCTGTATGGGAATCACTCACAAAACTCTCATTACCCGTTTCTTCCTGGTGGGTGGCTTCTTCTACGTACTCGCTGGTCTGTGCGTCCTGATTCCTGTAAGCTGGAATTTCTATTCGGTAACACACAACCAAAGCATCACTTTTCCCCCTTCTTACTTCATGCCCTCCAGCCCAGCGGCGCAGGAAGCTGGTGCTGCCATTCCTATTGGGATTGTAGCTGTTATCCTCCTGCTGCTGAGTGGGACTTTTTCTCTCTCGTACAGATTGCCGGTGACTGCAAACACTATCACAAAATTCTGACAGGATAAATGCCCTCCGTGCTGTTTCAGAACAAGACCATCGCTAAGACATAAGGACAGCAGCACAAGTGATTTTATAGGCAAAGAAATGCAGAATTTAGCTTTAGTCTACAGTAGCCATGATATTTTGTTATATGAACCAGTTGAATTGCCATCTTAATTGTCACTTAGGACCAGAGGTTCATCTTTGAGATAACGAGCAGCAACTGTGATTAAGTTTTACCAGTTGTCCTATTTTGTATATACAAATGTTATTGATTAATTTATTTTTTTGTGTAAGATATTTACCATGTTCAAAGAGAGGACTCTGAAGTAGCTGTCCTGTTAGAAAAATGTGAAATGACACGTGTTAAATGTGAACTTGTTTCCCTGTTAGTAATAAACTATTTTGTCCGTTATTTGATTACATCTGTAACAAAGTATGTTTTGTGACAAGTCAAGACTTTTAATACCAATAATATGGGTGTCATCATGGCTGTGTCAAATGAGTCTTCCCTGAGTTGTCTTACAAAGGTCTTGCCAGTTTCTCCTCTTCCTCTAGGGCACATAAAGAGTTGTGTCTGTCTTTAATGATTCTATTTTTCTTTCAAGCGATTTGCATTTTATGTTGCAATACGTTTGCCTGTGGGCAAGGTGCGCTCTTAGTTCCTCACTCAGGCAGAGCCAAAAAGTCTGTGAGTGTTTGCTTCTTCATCAGATACATACTTCACCAAATCCAAAGGCATTGCAAAAGATGGAAACAACTTCTACAAGTTATTACAAAACTACTGTCAAAATTGGTGCTCTCGGTAACCAGGAATATTCAGTACAACTTTCAGGGCATGATTCATCTGATGGAGACATCTATATCTAAACTGGTCACTTCAGGCTCTGTTTATAGTCAATACAGAGACAAAGACAATGTTTTTCCAAAATAGATGCCTAGAATGGCTGGGAGATGACATGCTCCCTGAAAACCTGTTTCTCTTAACCTACTGTAATGGCTGTTATAACTACAGTTGCTAACTCTAGCGAACACAACCAAACTTCACCTAAGCTAGATAAAGTTAGGTGAAATGAATTTGTCATTTAAAAGGCATTTATGAAATGCCAGTGCCATTAAAAAAAAGAAATGTCCCAAACACTGCAATAAGGGCAATTAAAAAAGTGTTGACAAACTGATAATCTCTTGAAAAAAAGGTTTCTCAAAAAGTTATTACGCTTTCAAAGAAATGCTACAGGAATGTAAGTAATTTAGTTTTAAAGTTTTACTCTTTTAATTGTCCTCCATTTTTTAAAATACTCATGGATTCAGAGAAAAAAGAAAAGAAAATGGAACAAAAATGTAATAATGCTTGTACAGTACAAGAAAAGGTAAAATGCCAGCAAACCAAGTCTTATTGCTTGTGGCTGTTACTACCTCAACTTGTCCTAGCGGTCCAATTTTTCCTCCCCATCTTTCACACGGTCTCGACTTTGCTGTACTGACTGCATAGACAGAATCCCTACGACACCTTCATTTCCTTTCTGGTCTTCCATTCTCTTCTGAAACAGCAGCTTATCTCATCATTGGTAATTTTTTCATCTGCTGCAAGGGTTTATCTTTTGACTGTTTACAATGCTGTAAAGCACTTTCAAGTGGTGTTTCAGTGAAGGCAAGTGATTTAATCACTTGTTTATTCTATATTGTTTCTGGTTTGATTTCTTCTATACATCCTTTACAATGTTGGTAGATTTAGTTTTTAAATGTGCAAGTCAATAGAACTGTCATGTCTTCCCACAGGGCCTACAATAATATTAGATTTTATCTTATTGTACTTGTAAGGGAAAAAAAAAAAAAAAATCTATCCATGTGTTTATGCCAGCATTTCCCCACACTAACAAACCACCAATATTGCCTGGCAAGGAATTTGAACTTTAACAGAAAATGACTGATTCTTCGACTTTTTGGGGGTTCATGTAGGCACAGCAATGACAATAACCCCAACTGTATTTGTTAGCTATATTCATTAAATGATCAGGTTCAATTTACATTTATTCTTCTTGGCTAAAAGAAAAAAGCAACAAACGACACCAGATACACCAAGTTTCTGCGTTGCCCCCATAGCTGTTTCCAACAGGGATTCTGTTCATCTGTCCTGGTGTGTGGCTAGGAAACACCAGTGGTGTGTCAGACGTGAGCTAGATGGGGAGGAAATTCCCCAACTAAAACCTGGAATAGATTACCTAAGGAGATGTGTGGTGTTTTAAAATTACATTTTGTTAAAAATAAGTTTAGACAGTGCCATGAACACCATAGGTGTGAGTGAGCCTGTCTCAGGAGGGAGGGGTGATCTAGACGGAGCTCTTGGTGTCCTTTCCCACTGTACCTCCTAGGTCTGTAATACAGGAGCCTATAAATAGTTACACAGCCCAGATTATATGCTGATATATCATAAAATACAGTCTATGGGCAAGTATCAGGCTATATTTAAATGCCTAGTCCTTCCCTGAAGAAAAGTAGGAGAAAAAAAGATCTAAGCTCAAAACGAGGGGGAGGTAAAACTTCCATTGATTTCAATGGGATTGAGCCTGTTAATCTTGATCCCTCAAGGCTGTGTGATTCCTTAAATTTTAGTGAATGTTTGTATTCATTAAGATTTTGGTATTGAAGGAAAGTAAAGCTCCTGTGGTTTTACTTCGCCAGCGAGGAGGCATAGTTTCTTTGTGCATATTTTCATGACACATTTGTTTCAGAATTTGAGAAGCTAAGTTACCTTTCAGTAGGTCAGTTTGTTACCATTTCAGTTGTGCTTGTACAGCTATTTTTATGGTTGTCTGCAAAATCAGGCAGCTGAAATGATTTCGATTTAAAACTCAAAAATGCAAAACTTTTTTGAAGGCTGTTCTTAACCTAGATTGCTTTAGGGAGCTATGCTATAGCCTGGCCCCATGATAATTTGCTGTAGCTCAACCGAGGATGGGCAGCGAGCTGCAGTGCAAAGACAGGAGTGAGTGGTCGGGGCCTTGAGGTAGAGAGATAAAGGGCAAGAACCTCTGGAGCAAATTCCACTGCTGAAGAGATCATATCGCACAGCTCCGTCTCCAGCTTCAGTGCAGACTGGGACCTGCTGCCTCCCCAGTGACAGCACCACGCGCCTTGTGGGCTCCACCCTGTCTAGGAATGTCTCCACGCTGGCCTCAGTCTACACATAAACCAGTCTCGCTTTCTTTTTTCTGAGTTGACAATAAACAAGTACCTTGTGATTCACTCACATGTCTGAATTCACTGCTGGGGGAGCGATCTGAACACCAAACCTCCCTTTGGGTTCTGCTGGGTATCGAGGCGTAATGATAAGGCACCCATCTTTGACCTCCATAACATACTCCTTGGCATCAATCTACCACACGATGCTTTTCATTAACCTTATTTATGCATACCATCTGCCTCACCTGTCCATTCATGGCCACAGACCAAAACGTGTATGAATACATGTTCAACACGCTTCTCAAAGCTGGATGCTCAAATAGCGGATGGAGCTAGAAAGAGCCTACTAGTAAACCAGGCCGGTAGCACAAAGTCTACCCAGATTTTCTCCCCACGTGAATATGCCATTCTGACCAACATCATTTGTGTTCAGGTAAAGGAAGAGTAAGGAACTGGAGACATTGTACTGCAGAGTAGGTCATCAAATTAGTCAGGTTAAGTCAGTAAACAAAATTTTTATTCAAGTCAGCAGTTTTATATGAAGACAGTCTTAATTTGCAATTGTGAGTTCTTTAGCTGATTAAAAACAATGTTAGCCTCAGAAAGAAATGTCTTTGTTGTCACATGGCTTATGGTATATTACAATGATGAGAGGGAGGGTGTTTTTCAGGAGAGAGCTATTTTTGGAGTGTGGACCATTTTTCCCTTAGAATCAAAAAACTGAAATGTCACAGGCAATTTCCTGGTCTTTAAGCCATTAAAATACTTCAGAACAAAGAGGTTTTGCTTAAAAAATGTAAGTCTGGCTGGCATAGTCTTTAACAGCAAATTGTTTTCTTAAAATAGGAAACCAATGTACATTAAATTAAAGGTTCCCAGAAGAGACATGTTCTCTGTGAAAACATACCTTTTTCAAAACTGAACTGGGATTCCTTTCATTCTTGCTGACATCTGTATTGTCAGATCCAGTACTGGCTCATAGAAACATATTTTTCAACCAACATATTCCCTTTCCACTACTCAAATAATTTACTCTATTTCCCTTGCTTTAGAGAGGTGAGATACTGCTCAATAATTAGGATGGTGGTTTGGAGTGTATTGGCTCTCAATTATTGTGTCAAAACCAACCATACACCAATCACGAAAATGTAAGTGAATCCCATCTCAGAATTATAAAAGGAATAAATAATGGCTCATAACTGGGAGCCGGGTAGAGTATGCCCTCTTAAAATACAATTCGCAGAAAGTCATGTCACCTCCTTTCTCTGGAGATATCTGTGGAAAAGACCGAGTGTGAGGTTAATTCCCAGAATGATATTTTGAAGAAGCACATACATTTTGACTGTCCAAGGTTACTGCAGGTGCAGGCTGATCGTCAGCAGCTGAATATGCAGGCCCATTATGGGATAAATTGGTACACGTGAAAAAACAGATCTCGCTCTGAATTAACATTGCCAAAATCTTACCGGAGATCAGCCGATGAAAACAATGTGTACCTGCCCACCCCACATGGCCTCAAGAAAAACAGTGGAAGGTAGGAGGGAAAGCATACGAGAACCTGAAAACTAGAGGCATTGCACCCACTACGCAGGTATATCGCAGCTGGCGGCTGCCTGAAACCGAGGGGAAAAAAATCCCTTGAACAACCGAAGTGCTTAAACCCCCCTGAAGGCTACGGAACTGGAAATGAAGCATTCACAGCTTGGGGAAGAGATTGGAAATATCAGTGCTATTAATGAATAGCGGTTTGAAAGTATGACAATGAAACTGGCAAATATGGAGATGTTTCATGTATCTCTAAAAGGACTATGTAATATCCAGCAGCTAGCCATGGCCAAAAAAAAGGACTAGATCTTGGGGTGAATTTGAAATTACTTAAAGCCAAATTTCTAGTGATTTATCCACGTAAAGATGTGGTCATCCACCTACTGGACTTTCAGAAGTCCTACTGAAAAGCTTAAACTGTCCATATGCAACTTTCAGAATAATTTATTTCAGTGGACCTCACATCTGAGCTTTGGTATTACAAATATGTGTAAAATCTGACCCAGAGTCTTTCTGTACGACAGTTTCCCATCTGTAAAATAAAGACAGTAGCAACTCACAAAAAGCTATGGCGATAAATACATTAAAGATTAGCATGATGGGAGACACAGAAGGCGCTGAAATAGATCTGCTGAACCACTGGGTTTTGTTTGTGTTTCGAAGCCATACTGAGGGATGCAGGCATCCCTTGGGTGAGTGACACTGCCTTGCTGTTACTAACAGAGCAGAGGCAGAAGAGGAATGGTGTCATGCAAACCAAAGCAAAGGTGGGGGAGGAGGGAAGAGGGACAGCAAGGGAAAAGAAGGAAGAAAAAAGAAAGAGTGAAAAGGAAAAAGAGGCAGATTCCAGGATGCTACAAAAATACAAAATATTATCGCTATTTGACATCATGATAGTAAACACTTAATAAAAATTACAACATGCAAAGGGGCTGACTAACAAGTGATGGGTCAAATATGGAAAAAAAAAGATGAACAAGAAAGCAGGAATCACGTTTTTAAAAGACAAGCAAAAATGAACTGAAGAAAAGCAGAGGAAAAAAAGAGGTAGGTGATACAGAAGGCAATGCTGCAAAAGAGCAGGGAGGGGGTCCACCGTGCCCCCATCTGACTACACCAGCTTCAGCAAAATCCTCCCTGACGGCAGTGACTCAGGTGGGAACCACAGCACTGAAGTCACCGGGAACCCGATCAATCAAGTGCAGATAGCAGCCACATGCACTGAACCCCACTGTGTTGCTCAGGCCAGGTGGCAAAATAACATACTGTACTTTTTTTTCCCTCCGTTGCATCCATCCTGGGCCGTGTTTGCCTATGGCATGGCTGGGGCAGTTTGCAGATGTGTCTGGACCATGCCCTGTTTGGCACCACCTTCAGCTAGTCGATATCAGGTACGCTGGGCTGGATGCTGGGCATCACCTCCCGAGCAGCACCGAGCATGGCATACCGATGACACCTCCGTCATCTCCTCCAGCACTGCCCGGTTGAAACTGGGAAACTTGAGCAGTCGCTGCGGGGTCTCCAGGGACTTTTGAATAAAGGTCTGTCACAGAGTTGGACTCAGTGAAGACATTACCTCCTGGAAACCTTGTTTGCTCAGATGCTTTCACTGGCTGCTACGATCCTGAGAGCACTAGGAAAAACCTACAAGCTTTACTCTAAGAAATATTTATAAGGGTTGTGCTCAAAAATCCATGTATCAGCTTTTTCCTAACTGAGGGGATGTTGAAAATGTTCACTGGTGTATGTGTGTTAATCCCCGTGAGCTGCAATTTCTGTTCTGCAGCATGCAGCCACAGTGTCTCATTTCCCCTTCTCCCCACGCCAGCCCGGGGCGCAGGAAGCCGGTGCTGCCGCTCCTACCGGGATTACAGCCCTCGTCCAGCCGCTCGTGAGTGGGACCCTTTCTCTTTAATATAAACATGCTATTGTGCTGGATGCCAAAGCTCCTCCAGATAATACAGACTGCAGATGCCTGTGAGAAACATGAGGCAGGGCTACAGGATAAACATAGTGACCCAGTGACTTCATCTGCTCAAGGAGGTCTCTGAGTTCAGCCATGACTCTTCAGTGACATTTATAATTTGCTGTTGGAATTCGGGGGAACAGAAATAAACTATATGTGACAAATTATTTTTCCCCAAAGAATTATTTCTTATTAACTAACTCTGAAACTCTGAAACACTGGTATGTCTCAGTCAGGTAGTTGAGTTCACGTCAGTATTGCTGACGAGTGTGATTTCTGAAGTGACCTTCTGCATATGTGGACTGTGTTTTGTTCGTTTTTCAGAAGTATGTAAATTCAGTGTTCATTTAATTGAATTTTGCCTACTGTAATCAAATGCTGTATCAGTGGACTCTTTACCAAAAGGCACGTAAAGAATGCTTTTTTTAACATCATTTTAGAACTGACCTGCAGTAGCTCACCCCTACATTATGCAGGTGGACAGACATGATATTTGCACTGGTTAACTGTAGCTTTAAGTATTATAACCTATGGTAGGAATAAAATGAGATTGTTGAAGTGACTGTATTTTTTAATGTAAGGGTTTCAAACTAACGGGTATAATACCTTTCTGGCAGGAAGGCGCTCAGTACATGCCAGTTCATCCTATCTTTCTGTGGACGCAGACCATGAAAGCACACTCCATGCACCTATCAATGGGATCAGATGGAAGAGTGTTAACACCTTATCTTCTTGCTGCTCTTTCTCAGAAATGTTTGTATCCACCAGGACATCTCTCTATAAATAGCTTCATTTCCAGTGATAACTCAGGAATTCTGAGACTTACATTTTGCAGCTGTACATAGTAAACGTTGCTTGGTTTGCTAGTTGTCCAGAAATCCCAAATGATCCTGGTGACATTCAAAGCTGATGCAGACAGTCACCGAAGCTGGTGGCAGTCTTCAGTGCTTCCAGGGTCTTTCTAGCTGCCATGCTCAGCCCAGGCCTCCGAAGCTGCTGTCAGGTGCTCTCTTTTGGAAGGCTGATCATCAACCCAGTCGAAGAAAGCATTGACATCACCCATACCCTATGCCAGGAGTTTTGTTCACAAATTTCACGAGATTTGACATGTACATTTAAACAGCAGTCATAAGATTGTTATTATTGGTCAGAAAAACTTGCTTCTGACGAAAGTATTGCTTGCTTTCCAGAGACCCGGCAGTGCCTTATAAAATCTGTTTCATTAGTGAAACTTTGTATTTGCAGCAGTATAACCAAACTGAACCCATGTGTGAAAAGATAATTCAGGCTTTTAGGCTGAAAAGTGAGTCTTACAGGACTCTGATCATGGAAATCAAAGGCAATTTAGAAAAGTACTCAACATCTTGCAGGATTGCTCTTTCATTTTGGTCTTAAAAGGCTAAGTTCTGACATGCAATGTAACTGCCTATGGACGTGCTAACAAAACTTCTTGGTTTAAGCTAAAGAAACACTAGGTAGTTTGAAGAAAATTATCAGAAGTCCATATGACCTAAATTACCCCATTAGTCTATTTGCAAATCATGTTGTTTCTAGAAAATCTGACACGGAACTTCAATTCTTTTTAAATGACCTCAATTAAAACCACCCTTATCATACTGGCCACTCCAACACCTTAAGACATCTAAAATATTTTTTCTTGTCTAAACAACCATACAAACTGGAGATCAAGTGTGAGACAAAAGAACACACAAGCATACGAGCAACAAACGACAAACCACGGGAGGAACAGGAGAAGAGTAACACCAAACAGAAGAACTATAAAAAAAAAAAAAGGTTGTGAGGGGTAAGGGAGAAGAAAGTTGAGTGAGTCTCTGAAGATAAAATGGTGAGAGAGGCGGGAAA
>NW_009648543.1:1638538-1641212 GCF_000708025.1 Charadrius vociferus | reverse complement strand
GGAAAGAGAGATAAAGGCAATTTAACAAAGACAGGGAAGAGTAGAAGATAAAATCTGGTTGGCGGTTCAGAAAATATGGGTTTTGCCTGCACAGAATTCAGCCTGAAACGGCCTTCTACTCAGAAAATGAGAATGAACACTTTTACTTTAGGGATTCAGATTCAGAAGAAAGACAAAAAGAATAAGTTACACAGAGAGATAACTTAGCTGGCCTATGACTTCATGGTTGACTGAGGGCCTCGCACTCAAATCTGGAGAGCTTAGAGTTGGTACATCTGGTAGTGGAGAATGCAAATCACTGCAGATATATAGAACACATATAAAAATATATTTTGCAGCATACATGAGTATTGGCAGTTCCTGTCCTCATGATAGTATTCATCTACCTGACCCTTTCTCAGGAATTAACTTTTGGAGTTACAGGAGTTTGTAAATGGATGGCCAACATCTTATTTGGGATGACCAACTTCTTCATTCTCAGAGGGTATATATATCCATGTTAGTTTCTCTCAACTAATAGTTTTCTCTGTATATTCACTGTAGTCTGTTGCAAGAGGAAGATTGAACCCCAAAGCCAGGTTAATCCATTGTTTACACCAAATCTTAGAAATAGTGTTCAGTTACTGGCAAGCCAGCAGAGGAAGCCCATGTTAACACAGCCTTTTACAAATGCTCTCTCTGATTAACTCACTGCGGGTGAGTAAACACAAAAAAAAGCAGAAAGTCCCACTGAAAAAGAGCTCTTTGTCTTTTCAAGCAGAAACAGTTTACAGCAGAGTGGATAGACTTGATAAGAGTAGCTTCTGCTTTCAAGCTTTTACAAATAACAAAAGTTTTTATATCAGTCCGCTTTGGCAGATTGGTGTTGGTGACCAAAGTCTGGATTAGGAACCACAAAAATGCTGTTACCCAGCCCCTGCGGTAAGTGATCTAATCGCTGTGCAGTGGCTAGACGCACAACTGTTGGGACAGACATTCATGTCTGTGAAGCACTCAGAAAATCGTTTGCATTGCTCAGACAACACCTGGACTGCTGAACTAAGGATCAGTGATTTCATACCTTTAAGAGTGAGTAGGAAGCAAGTAGCTACAGATACCAGCTTGGTTTTAGGACAGGCTGCCTTTTTGCCAAATCATCTCTGGGAAAAAGATAATCAGCTGACATAGCAAAATCTCCTGCTGGAGACCTGGGCTGGGATGAGAAATGAGTTGGTGCCAATTTCAGACAAAAGTTGGGATGTTCACATGTTAACATGCTCTGACATGTGAATTTTGGAAGCCCAGAAACCTCAGTTTTTATGGCTTTGTTCCCAGCACAGTGAATGAGAATAAAATTCAATAATTTTCCTCAATCAGTTTTTAAAAGAAAACTTACCTTCAATCCCAATGTGCAGAGCAAAATACCACACAGAGGTAAATGTCTGGAAACTCTGGGGACACCTTATTCCTCTGTTCCTTCTCCTGAAACAGGGGCGCCCAAAGAAAAAAAAAAAAAAAAAAAAAAAAAAAAAAAGCAAGCAAGACTTTGATCACACAGAAAAGCTTGGCTGCACAGCTGGGGGCTCAGTAGTGCTGACCACAGAACGTGTCTTGTTTCTCGAGATAAAGAGGGCCTTGAACCCAGGCCACCCACTTTGAAAAGAAATATGCTCTTATCACAGCAAATGGTGATTAACGTCCTTCTAGACATTTTTTAAAGTAGCTGTCACTGCATGTTGTGAGAGGCTGGATCCACCTGATGAGAGTCAAATGTGCTCTGTCTGCAGCTGCTGGGTTTTAGCATATTCCAGAGGTGTGGTTGGATCATGTTTTTAGAGGCTAATGGGGCTTTAGCAGGAGTTACAAACCTGGCTGGGAAGATCTTGGGCTTTTGCTCAATACAGAACTTCAGGCACCGTTAAAGCTTTGCAGGACACAAATAGTACAATTTGGGCTTCGGATCGCCCCAGAACTCAGGCTTTTCCTTCTATAAATTCATAGTCATCACATGCACTGGGTTTTTCAGAGAATGTTTAGGTTTCTGCACGGTCAATATCACACCCAACAAAAATGAGACAACAGCTGATCACCTTCAGGTTAAAAATTTCTTGTCCATCATTTTTTATGTTGCCTAATTGGAATCACTTTCTGTATGTTGGAATCACCTTCCCTACAAAGAGGAAGGCAGGCAGAAAAGCCAGGAGGCCTGCATGGATGAACAAGGAGCTCCTGGACATGACCGAAAGAAAAAAGGAGGCCTATAAGGGGTGGAAACAGGGGCGGATAGCCTGGGAGGAATACAGAGGAATTGTTCAAGCAGCCAGGGATTGGGGTTAGACAAGCTAAAGCCCAGACAGAACTAAATCTGGCCAGGGACATTAAGACAAACAAAAAATCCTTCTTTAAGTATGTCAGCGAGAAAAGAAAGACTAGGGAAGATACGGGCGCTCTCTGGAAGGAAATGCAAGAACTGGTTACCTGGGACAGAGACAGAGCTGAGGTACTCAATGACTTTTTTGCCTCAGTCTTCACTGGCAAGGACTGCAGCCACACTGCCTGTAATGCAGAATGCAAAGGCGAGGACTGGGAAAATGAAGAACTGCCCACTGTAGGTGAAGATCAAGTGTGAGACCACCTGAGGAACCTGAAAGTGCACAGGTCCATGGGACCTGATGAGATACATCCATGGGTCCAG
>NW_009648543.1:1634344-1637724 GCF_000708025.1 Charadrius vociferus | reverse complement strand
GCCACGAGGATGATCAGAGGGCTGGAGCACCTCTCCTGAGAGGAGAGGCTGAGAGAGCTGGGGCTGTTCAGCCTGGAGAAGCGAAGGCTCCGGGGAGGTCTTATTGCGGCCTTCCAGTAACTAAAGGGGGCCTACAGGAGAGCTGGCAAAGGACTTTTGCCTAGGGCATGTAGTGACAGGACGAATGTCCTTATGGCTTTAAACTGGAAGAGGGCAGGTTTAGATTAAACATTAGGAAGAAATTTTTCCCTTTGAGGGTGGTAAGTCACTGGAGCAGGTTACCCAGAGAAGCTGTTGAGACCCCATCCCTGGAGGTGTTTAAGACCAGGCTGGACGTGGCCTTGGGCAACCTGGTCAAGTGGGAGTGTCCCTGCCTATGGCAGGGGGGTTGTAACTCAATGATCTTCAAGGTCCCTTCCAACTTAAACTATTCTATGATTCTATGTTAGGGTGGGGTTTGTGTATAGCATTAATGCTTCCTATAGAATGCAAACTGTGGTATACAGAGGATGCTACTATCAGCTCATCTTTGGATGTTTTATGGTTCAGACTCTGAAAAGCCTCATATCATTTGAAAGAACTCTTCTAAAAGTTTTTATTATTTGCGTTAGAATCCTCCTGCCTCCATGGAAATTGCTGCCATCCAAGACTGCCCAATGCTAGCTGCTGCCATGGAGATAGCAGCAAAATGCTTGGGCCTCTTTGCTCGGTGGAATATCTCCAAAGATATTTCACAAGAGTTTCAAAAACATATCGCATTTTGTCTAGTCAGAGGCATCCTAAACAGCATTCCCAAGAATGCTGTTATAATGCCACTAATCTTGAGTTCAATCAGTAGCTAAAAATCAGGGTACTTCTTTTTTTCCTGAATTCAAATTCTCCTCCAACCCAGTAGGAGGGTTTCTCCGTAGGAGGCTGGGGATGCTGTTTCTATTGATGTAATTTTTACTGTTATGCCATTCTTAAGTGGGGTCTTAATGATCTTTGGCAGATATATATTTTTTAGTGTACATCCTACCAATAAACAAAAATAACGTCTAAATTTGGGGTCTTGCAAACAACAAAAAGAGAAAATTCTGTCAACCTGTCTTTCTTGTAGCTCTGGGTTATCAATTGACTCTTGGTGCTCAAACAAAGTATTTGTTACCAATAGCTGCTCTGGGACGGTCTGTGTGAAATATCTTGTGTTTCTAAAAGAACTTTTGCAACAAAAGCCTGAGACCAACTCCTCTCACCTTGCTGTTGGATATCTTCCATGGCAAAATTGTACGTATGTAAGGGCTATCATAGATCTTTCAGCAACTCATGGAGAAAATCTTTATCTTTAATTTGGCTAGCCAGTTTCAAACTGCATCTTTAAAACAGAAGTTTCATAAAATCTCTGGAAAAAGAGCAACAAAGTGAAGGACATCTGTGCTTGGCAGAAGACAGCACCTCATATGTTACGCTGTTCTGAGGCTTTAAAAAGCTTTGTCCTCTTATCTGTTGCTTTCATTGAAGTTCTTTACATTACACACTGAAATATATCTACAGTGTGGGTAAGTAAATTTTGCCACTTGTAACACAGGTGTTGCACCTGTATACCTGGGAAGGGAAACCGGCTTTGGGTGTCCTCTAGTGAGTGCTGTGTCTCCTACTGCCTCCTGCAGGATATTATCCCCTACCGAGGCTACACGTTGGCCTGACCTCACCAAATGCCAATCTGATACCTGTGGGCATGTACAAACACTAAAAGACTGAATGCCTTTACATTATTAAAGTTAATGGATGGTGATATTTTACATTTTAGACTCAGCATCTCATTAAATTGTCTTTGAAAATAATATGTTATTATTGATTGACAAAGTTGTAAGCTACGGTGATGTAAGGAATTGTTTAGCTCTACAGCTGGCATTTACTTTCAGCTGTTGCCTTCCCTGTCAAGTTATTCCTTTATTAAAATTAAAAAGGTCTTAAAAACTGAAAGAAAGGGCAGGTGTTTGTTTTCTTGATGATGTCTGCCTGGTTCATGAGCAGACCTTCTACCTCTTAATGTCCCTCACTTTGGGAAGCAAAACTTGATGCATAAATTTGTTGTGGCATAAAAGTAAGTAAATCTTGCATTTAAAAGCACAAGAAATTAGTAGAGGGTGCTCTTTAAAAGCAAGGACTGCAAATCTCAGAAATGTCATTGTCCTGGTTTGAGGTAAAACAGGACCAATTTTGTTCAGTAACTACTTCCTAGCTGGGCTTCTTCTAACTACTGAAATTAACAGCATATTGTGCAGACACTATTGGCTCCCAGAGCACTAAGACCTATGTTTATAGTTGATGCCCACACATGGTATGCAGAGATGCTCTTGCTTATACTTTTTGCTATAACACCCAAAGCAGCTAACTTTGTCATTTTCCCTGTTGGAGGGCTGGGAGCGGAAAAGCATAGAGGGGTCGCACCTGTGGGGAGGAGCGGACAGGACAGGTGACCCAAAACTGACCAACAGGGTATTCCATCCCATCTGCCTCATGCTCAGTATAAAAGCCGAGGGATCAGAGGGTCAGATCTCTTTCTTCAATGGCTGACATCTGAGGAGGACTCTCTCTGTTCATCTGCCTTTGATGTCGATCCTGAATCCAGATCTGGAATCCAGTTCCCATCCGTCGCAGAGTCCAGTCTGGGACATCCCCAGTGCCAGCCTGTGACGTGACTGTCATCCTGGGAGCTTGATACAGTTTTGTGTATATTTCATTATTTCCTTTTAATTTTATTATTAATATTTTATTAAAGTAGTTTAGTTTTTTCTAAACTCGTAAGTCTCTCTCTCTCGCTCTCTCTCCTGCTTCTCTTTGAAGAGGTAGGGGAGAGCATCTGTCGCTCATCCAGTGGCCAGTTCGATTCAAACCACAACAGTCATCAAGTGGGCATACTTGCCAAGATTGTGATGGGGAAATATTGTCCACAACCACCACATCAAATATTTGCAGGTTTTTAGACTAGCTTTACTTTCCATCGTTAAACTCATGTATATGTCCACAGCCACCACTTTGTGTTTATTTTGACCTCTCAGAATGTATGAGGATTAGAAAAATCTAATAATAACCTTTGTCTGTCTGGAAGATGATTGTCCTGGAGTGGTTTTCTGCATTGCCACTAAGATGTTTCTGTGGGGCTGCCCCTAATGCATGTGCAAGGGGGCTGCAGAAGAGGGCACAAGGAACCCTAGGCAGCTCGGCTGTGAGCCTATTGTACCTGTCTTACTTCTTTTTGTAGCTAAGTCACATCTCTGGTCTTCATAGTAAAAGGAAAAAGAGGCAGGTTTAGCACTCCATTTTCTTGCCTTTAACTGAACTTGCAAGGTACGCACCTGTCAACGATTCACTCAGAAAACCAGCTAGGAGGTCAG
>NW_009648543.1:1632731-1634313 GCF_000708025.1 Charadrius vociferus | reverse complement strand
TTCAGAACATGGCAAACTTTGTTGTAAATGTGCAGGTCAATGAAAAGTCACGTACATCGCATATGACTAGCACCACTGTTTTGCATTGCAGAGAGGCTTTGGTAAGTGTGAACTTCCTTCATTTTTGCAAAAGCTAAATCAGAAGAGTCACTCTAAATATGCACCAAATAAACCCGATATTTTCAGAGAGGCATTGCCTCTAACAGTATTGCTGTTCTGTTGGTGAGGGCTGTTATGCCTTTTAAAAGGATTCATCTTTGTGGGCAGCCATGGAAAGCAAAAGCGTCATGATCTCCTAAGTGTCTCTCACTCTGTTATCTGAACGCAGACCGTTTAGAGTTTGACTTTGAAACCACAGCTTTGCCTGCAGTGACTGGCCATGCTGGTAGACACGGAAGGTTGCAGTTCTCCACAGGGCATAACTGCGCTTCAGAGCTCCCAATGCTGCCCATCAGCTGACTGTGACTCCAGCTGTGACTCCAGCTGATGGCCAGCAGTCTCAGCTGTGCACTTCTGCATCTGAAAGTTTTGCACCTACTCCCGGTTATCCCATGTCCCCAGGGTAATGTGGTCCAAACATACTCCAGGGGAAAGCAGTTGCAGTGACAAAGGTCTCCCAAAAGTCATCATTTGGGCCTTCCTCCTCAGACAAAAGGAATCCCAAGAGCGTCAGTTCATTTGGGATGACCCTCCAGGGTTTGTTTGGGAGCTGATGGTGGCAGTAAACCCATGGTTCCTTCCCTATGGCACTTCTGTTTGGAACAATAATCAGACTCGGGGTCACAAAAAGGTGTGGAGAGCCTGCACCATGCTAATTTGTGAACAAGGCAAAGCAGAAAAAAGGCAGCCGTACCAGCAGCAACAGAATTAAAGGTTGCTGTCACGTGCAAGGCTTTATACAAGCAACGGTGACAGAGGCAGCGAGCTGATAACATCACTTGCGAAAGACAAGACACGAGGACTACATGGGGCATCCTAGGCTGGCCTGCCGAGGGGTCTACAGCTGAGAATCATAGAATGGTTTAGGTTGGAAGGAACCTTACAGATCATCCAGTTCCAACCCCCCTGCCATGGGCAGGGACACCTCCCACTAGACCAGGTTGCTCAAAGCCCCATCCAGGCTGGCCTTGAACACCTCCAGGGATGGAGCTTCTACAACTTCCCTGGGCAACCTGTTCCAGTATCTCACCACCCTCAGAGTGAAAAATTTCTTCCTGATGTCCAATCTAAATAGACCCTCTTCCAGTTTGAAGCCATGTCCCCTTGTCCTGTTTTCCCTTGGAAAAAGTCCCTCTCCAGCTTCCTTGTAGATGCCGTTCAGATACCAAAAGCGAAGCTTTCCTTCAAACAGCTTCAAACCATATGTACGGTTAACAATTGGGATGTTCAATCCAGGACAAGCAGTCAGGGCTGGGAGAAAAGCCTGTGGAAAGGACGCGGTGTACATGCTAGGGGCTCCTGGTCGCCTCAGCACCCTCGGCTTCAACCGACAGCTCTCCTCCCATCCACCGTGGCCTTGGCACTCCAGACCCGCAGAGCTCTCTGGAGGGGGCACATGGCTTCTTGCCCCTCCCCGCCCCCC
>NW_009648543.1:1614544-1632286 GCF_000708025.1 Charadrius vociferus | reverse complement strand
GAATCATCCAATCGTCTAGGTTGGAAGGGTCCTTGGATATCATCGAGTCCAAACATCAGCCTAACGCTGCTAAAAGCCACCACTACACCATGTCCCTAAGCACCACGTCTATCTGTCTTCTAAATACCTCCAGGGATGGTGATTCAACCACTTCCCTGGGCAGCCTGTCCCAATGTTTGATAACCCCTTCTGTCAAGAAAGTTTTCTTAATATCCATCCTAAACGTCCCGTGGAGCAACTTGAGGCCGTTTCCTCTTGTCCTATCACTTGTTACTTGGGAAAAGAGACCGACCCCCACCTCTCTACAACCTCCTTTCAGGTAGTTGTAGAGAGCAACAAGGTCTCCCCTCAGCCTCCTTTTCTCCAGGCGAAACAACCCCAGTTCCCTCAGCTGCTCCTCATAAGACTTGTTCTCCAGACCCCTCACCAGCTTTGTTTCCCGTCTCTGGACATGCTCCAGCACCGAAATGTCTTTCTTGTAGTGAGGGGCAAGTGAGTGGCCACACCCCAAACTGTTCTCAGGAGGGTGCCTCTCTCCACTGTCTACAAACAGGACAGGGAGAGACCAGTAGACAGAGGAGGTTTTAAAGGTGATTTATTTTAACCCTCCCTAGCACACCCATGCAGAAGACAAGGCAAGGCAGTGTGTAAACGTGCATCAATAGGGGTGTCCAACTTTCATAAACAGTTCTCAGGAGATGTGTGGCCAAGGTGCTGGAGAACTGGTTTTGATGCAGGACAGATGTGATAAAACCTCTACACCCCTTTAGGCCTTTCTCTCATAACTCCAGTCATTTAATTAATACTTTCTTGTTGGGTTTTTTTTTCATTCCTTGTGTAGTTTCCTTGAATTTTTGCAGCATGTGGTGCAAGGTATATGTATCAGTTGTGTTCATGCAATAAAGGGTGAGGTTTTTTTGCAAAAATAATACATAGCTTAACAAACGAGCTGGTTTGTTGTTTTTTCGCCTGTTAACACAGGGACATTTTTCACTATTGATGTTCACCAAGTGTTTCTTGAGGTCAAATTTAAAATTTGCAGGAAGGGGAATAAAGATGCCCTTAACATTATTTTTTTTTCTGAAATGTCAATACATTTTGTCCCCTTCTACTGACTTTGAAGTTCTAGCATTTCTAGAAAATCAATTTCAGAAATTCATCTGACTCCAGTTACAAAGAGCTGAGACCGTGAAGCTTGTTGAACCATGCAATATTGGCATGCTGTATTGAGCTGGAGCCCTCCTAGGGTGTTTGTTCTGTTCCCACACTGCACGATGCTACTGTGGTGTGGCAAAAGGATGTCTGTGTTACTTGAAAAACATATGTCCCCATATTACAAAAGAAGGTACTGCTATGTGTGTATCACTGGGGAGAATTAAATTTACATATAATGTTTCCAAGGTTCTACTTTGTTACACTGAGAATAAAGCTTAGAGGCACATGTCTCGTACAGGAACAGCACTGTACCATAATGATCTTTTAGTTCTGGAAACTGCGTTGAGTGTGGCAACATGGTAGACCACTCTGTCTGCTGCAGCCTGCACTGAGACTGTCACTTGCATGATAATTTATTGATGTAGCTACAAAGGATACATTTATTTTACAGCAACTCGGGGGCTTTAATGCCTAAATTATACTACTGTAGCAAAAATAATTATGATTCTTGTGAAATACTTTTTTCTTTTTCCATTTTTAAGGCAGAAAGACAATCTTTGTCTTCTGAAGACTTCAGTTTCCTACTGCCAGAGAGGTTTTTCTCCTTTCTCTCTTTAATTTTCCTGGGCCTTGACATTGTTTGGTCATCTTCCCTCCACAGTGCTGCCACATCTCTGACAGTTCAGGAAAACAGACATTACAAAAAATGTATCCTGACAAACACACTGTGTATCACATGCCAAACCCTTACAAATGTTTCAGGTTGTTCACATTTTAATCCGGCCAATGAAGTCAATCTGGAGGAGGGCCTGGACAGGCAGTGATGAGTTGTTTGGATTCAGTTTCAAGGCAAACCATCAAACGACATTTCTTATGCCAGTAAAAGGAAACCAACCTGAGGAGCCTTCTGGTAAAGACTTCCTTCCTTTGGAGAATTTATGGAAAGGAAAAAAAGTGCTTTTTATTTAAAAATAACTTGTGGTTCTCTCAAAGACACAACTAGAAGGAGCCTTGACGAGTTGGGAAACATCTGATTTTTAATATTGTCTCTACTTTTAAATCTATCATTAAGGTATGTGGGTGGCGAAGTATGACTTCCACTTTAATCTGCATGATAAACATTCAGAAGCCTTTATATAATTAGATACTACAGAACTAAGATAACACAACAGTGCAGAAATCTTAAAACTATCAAAGACAGCTAATGATTTGCCCTTTGCTCTACCATTTAAACACATGCTTTATGGACCTGCTGGAGCGTGTCCAGAGGAGAGCCACGAGGATGATCAGAGGGCTGGAGCACCTAATGTTTAGATTAAACATTAGGAAGAAATTTTTCCCTTTGAGGGTGGTAAGTCACTGGAACAGGTTGCCCAGAGAGGTTGTTGAGGCCCCATCCCTGGAGGTGTTCAAGGCCAGGCTGGACGTGGCGTGCGGCAACCTGGTCTAGAGGGAGGGGTCCCTGCCTATGGCAAAGGGATTGGAACTCGAGGATCTTCAAGGTCCTTTCCAACCTAACCCATTCTATGATTCTATGATTCTATGCTACTTGAGGAAGTGTCATTCCACATTGGTTTAAGGAAGCTAGGAGAGGAAGCTAGTTCCATAATGCACTGTACTCATGCACTGGGCTGGGATTTTTCAAAAGATTTAAGGGTGATTGGTGCACAACTGCTTTTGACCAGAAGCTTTTCTTTTTCTTTGATTCAAAGTCAGTTTTGGACACCTAAATCTTTAAGTTCCCTCCCATTCCAGCTTCCAGGTGTTTATCTAAATGAAAAACTGAAAATTCAACTGGGATGGAAAAAGGAAACTCCTTAGTGAATGAATGTTGCTACACCTAATTTAACTCAGATGCTCTCATGACATCTTTCATTTGGATAAGCATTACCCATAAATCTATTTTCTAATAAAGATCTACAAAGCTTGGAAGAAATTGCAATACTGTGCAGCAAGAGGGAGTGTTTGCATGTACATAGGTATGTGTTGTGCCCTGCCTAATGGCATAAACATTTTTTCTGGCTGACAATTTTCAGGCTTGGTCTGTGTTCCAAAATAGGTTGAGATGGAAAGAAAGAGCTTAAAGTAACATTAATTCTAGGAAAAGATGTTAGACCTATAGATAGGCAGTTTTCAGTAAAAACAATGATATGAAAGGTGACAAAACATGTAATATGAAATATTGAATTAAAACAACAGACAAAGCCATGAAATAGGTAGAACTTCTATTATTTGTTCATAATTTTCAAATATGGGTTAATCGCCAAATCCATATGCCACGTGAGTGAGCAGCTTCGTGGATAAGAATACGTAAAGTTCCTGTTGAACAATTTGTAGGACTGTGGCCAATATTGCAAACATATTCAAAAGATTTTAGGTTCTTACAACCCGGAAATAAAACCTGCAATCAATATTAGTAATTAAGTTGGTTTACTTTTAATTTGCATATAAATAATTATAATAATTAATGCATTGGGTTTTACTTAAGTGCTGCCATAAGAATGTGTTTGCCTATTTGGCTTTCATAAAGACTTCTGAATGTTTCCTTGTAATACAAGTGATTTCCTTTGAAAAGATAGCTGGTTTGTCTCATGGTTACTGCACTGGCTTTTAATCTGCAGTACCATGAGCAGGGAAACTGGAGGCTGTGGTTCGTGAATCATACCACTATCTCTGCCTCTGGCATCACTTGGGTAGGAATATGGAAAATCTTTTCCCCTCCAAACTAGAGGTGTCTGTTGAATGTAATGTAGTGTGCTGCCTTGATTTTCATGTCAATTAAATATTCTTCCCTCTAGAAACATGTGTTGTTCAGATACTCATGTTCTGTGCATGTTTCGTGGGAAGATTAGGAATGCTTTTCACCTTCTCATCGTGGAAGGTATTTATGGAAATGTTTCTCAAAGACCAGTTGGAGGTGAACACGTGAGGCAGGAGGAATGTCATTACGTCTTTTCAGGCCTCTGCCTCTCTGTCTCTGTGAGCTGGAATTTCTATTCTGTTGTAAACAATGGAAGTATCTCCTTTCCTCCTCCTTTCCGCCTGCCCTCCATCCCAGCCAGGCAGGAAATCGGGTTTGCTCCTTCTCTAGGGACCCTGTAGGGCTTTGCGATGTTGCTTTTATGGGATCTTTCTCCTCGTTTTCCAATAACCTGTCAAGCCTTCTGTCGAGATAAATCTTGTGATCATGCCACCTTAGCTATCGATCAGTGGGGCGCGCTGGGTGCCAGCAGCCGGTTGCAGGAAGCTCTTTGGCTTGCAATCCTATATCTATAGGTAATATTTGAGTTAGCTGTGAACAAATAAAACTGAAGGTTGGAAGTCACAAAAAGATAACTGTTGTTTTTGCTAACTGGCTAACATTTGCAAGGATTTGGCAATGCGATGGCCAGCTGCTACAGCTTGCAATTGAGGTCACCTTCTCTTTGTATATAAACATTAGTCATTTACTAAAGAATGTAAAAAACAGGTGTTCAGTGTTCACTGGTAATCTGTTCTTTTAATGGGATGCTGTAAGATAGCACCTGACATAGAACAATTCCTTGTATGCTTGTTGTTATTAACATAAACACACTTGTACTGTTACTTATGCAGTGCCATTGGTATGCATCCTACAGAAAAGATAAACAAAATGACAGATGCCTAAGCCAGATGAAATTACAATTAACCTAATGACAGACAAAAATAAAGGAAGTGTGGCAGGAAAATGTGAAAGAACATAAAAATCACTGCAAGCTACACTCGCTAACTTTTTTTTTCTTTTTAAAGAGGCAGTTCTGCATTTTGTGGCTAATACAGGAAGTGAAGGTTGAAGCCACAAACTAACAGAGGGAAATTTGGCTTCCAGACATGTTTCTTGAAAAAGATTTTGAAATGCAGGAGTGCTTTTCACACAGGATGAGAAAAGATATTGAAGACCAAGAAATTTGCATGGAAAAAACCCACAGTGATTTGTGGAAGAAGGGAATTAAGCTATCTTCTGAAGTTGTGCCCTCCGGAGAGCTTTAAACTTAACCTTCTGATCAGCTGTATAATGTATCAGGACTTCGGATGCTGTAGCCCTGTCTACACTCAAACCTACACATTTTGTTTGAACTGCCAGGAACAGATTTCATTAGATCATTTCAAATTTATGGGTAGACAATTCCAAAATTAAATTAAGAAAGCATTTAAATAAAATACATCTAAATGAGAACATATTAATAAAAGGTACCCTTTTTTCTACAGTAGGCTGTAAATTTCTTTAAATAGGGTACACAGAAACATTTCACAGAATCACAGAACAGTCAGGGTTGAAAGGGACCTCTAGAGATCATCTAGTCCAACCCCCCCGCCAGAGCAGGGTCACCTACAACAATTTACTTGTAGCTGCTTTGGCAGAGGAAAAGCGTACTAAATCGAAATCAGGCCTCCCTGCTTTTCAACCCACCAAGTTGAGTGGGTTAAGACTGAAGATTCACCCAGCTGGCTGCCGTCCGGCGCTGCCCCGCAGCCAGACCGCTGGGTCGGTGACCTGCAGCTCAGGTTCCTTTCTCACAACCCTAACGGAGCTGCCCGACTTTCTGTTCCCCACCTCACTCGTGGGGGCACAAGGCAAAGGGAAGGGGGGGGGCACACAGCAGTGGGGAGCATCGCCTTTCTGCATGGTGCAGGTAGTGGGCTCTTGCTTGCGGGTGCTTTATTCAGTGTGGCAGTACTGGAGCTGGAGGTGAGCCTGTCCACTTTGGTTAGGATATAACAGCTGTGCTCGAGGAATGATTTGTTCAAGTCACATGTTCACATGATGTGAAACGTGCATGTTTCATGTATGTAGACTGTAGCCTAACAACAGACTCTCCCTTCTCATGGTAATTGCAATGGGATGGTATGATTTATGTCACCCTTGAAAAGCACAGCATAGCTCTAAACTAAAGACACTGGACTTTTTTTTCCCCAGGTATAAGAGGGATGCTAAAAATGAGAATGAAGGAGATGATGTGGCATGCTAATTATGGGCTGGCTACTGTTTAAGAATGGTAAGATCCTGTTGTGCTGAAGAAGGAGCTTGAAAAGTGAAGACAGACATGTATAAGGAAAGTGCGGTAGAGTATTCGGCAGTGTAATACACAGTTATAGCACATCCGCAGTCTAACTGCAGTCAGACTGTGTGCAGATATCAACAAACTGCGTTTTGAGGATTAGTGGGGTAGCTTTGAAATATTACTGAAGCAGTCTGCCTCTTTAAGGCAAGTTACGCTGGGATGATAGATGTTCAAAAAAACACTGATCCAAAAAAAAAGTAATTTCAATTTTCATTCACGTATGGTAGTCGCAACTACATTTTTAATGTAGGAGATAGACAACTACCTAAAAGTGGCAAAATTTTAAAAAGGTTAAGTTCTTTCAAAAGCATGTGAAACACTCAGCTGGGGCTGAGCAATGAAGCAGCACCCTAGCAGAGCTAAAACATTTTTCTGTGCCTGAGCAGCATCGTTTTCTTTTTGTCACAAATTGTTGTAGCCTCCCAGCCAAAATTATTGGAATTTTTTCCATTGTGCACGAAGCATTTTTACACAATAATTCCATCTATTCTTAGCAAGATGTTCTTTGGTGTGAATTCTATCTATTGTTAGAAAGTGTTTTTGAGAAAATATGATTCTAATCTTGTGGCTTTTTGCCTTGATATCAAGAGAGTTACTACCAAATATGCAGTCATATCTTTTGTTAATAAAACCAAGTTACAGGATCTATTAATAGAGTAGTAATAAATAATGGTGGCGTTGGGGGGGAGGATTATATGTCATTTTACTTCTAGTAAAATGATACTCCCAAAGGGTAATGATATTAGGAAAATTAGCTGCTATTAACCTCACTCATATACAGTCTGTCTCGTAGAAAAAAAAAAAAAATGCATTGGAATAACCTCTGTGGAAAGGAAAATGTCATTTATAAGTTTTTCCAGCCAAAAGCAAAATTGTACTATTTCAGCCCTAAAGCATATCACTGACATATGCTTCAAGGAGCATAGTGTGGTCCTAAAACTTTATCATAATGTTGACAGCCACAGCAAACAAAGAAACCACAGTCAGGAATCTCACAACGGGAGAGAGAACACCACCTGAAATGGCCATTGCTCATTTTCTAGACTTTATTCTCACAGCAGAATATAGGACACCCTAAATATGATGACAAAAACTTCAGCAGAGCTAGTGGTTATAGCAAAGTGCATACTAATAATGTATGCCAGCTGGATGGCAAGAGGAAGATCCAATGGACTACCATAGCTGTCATGCACACCAGTATCACATTCTGAATAGCATTATAAATTAATGCTTTCTTTCTTCTGTCTTTTTTTTCTTTTTTTTCCCCTGTGTTACCTCTCTATTGTTCTATCAGATCTGATAATGCAATTAAATCTGTATAATCCATAATCTTCAATTCAGGCATAGATTAATATTATGTCTCACCAGACTTAAGGCACACGCACATACCGTTTGGGTTTGGGGTTTTTTGGTTTGGTTTGGTTTGTTTTTTTTGTGTTGATTCAATTCCATGAAACATTTAATGGTCTGCAGTTTTGTTTTCACCCAGTCATGTCAGTGACTGGCGGAAGTGGTGTGTGAGACCTACAAACCAAGGAATAATTTAATAGGCAGCTCACCTTTTTAGGACAGCCAGGCCTGGAAGCTGGGCATGGCCGCCCCCTTTCCATCTTTCGACTGAATGCCTGCAGGACATTGGCAACTACTAAAAGGAAAAAAGCTGCATTCCCTCAACTTTCCCCCACGGAAATATCCCCCTGGCAATCTCAGCATCAGAGCTTGTGAAGGAAACATTGTCGGCCCTTGGACCCACAGAGTCTAACGTCAGCAGCGCAGGTTGGTGCTGTGCTGGTCATCCTGGAAGGTCTCTTCAGCTGCATACTCAGTGTCATTTTAAACCTTTCAACTTTGGTTTTGACAGAACTTTGTATTTTTCACTTTTGCGTCCCAAAAGTTGGAAGTATTTAGTGAATGAGGTAAGACACTGCGCAAAGAGAAAGTCTGGTGATTAAATCAGCTGCCTCCCACCCCAGAAAACTGGGTTGCAGCCCTGCCTTTGCCACAAAATTCTTCGTTCTTTATTATGATGGGCAGCCGTTTATAAGTTATTACTGAAGGGTAGTATCTTCATAATCTGCTTCAGGCAATTCAAAGTGTGTAACTTGGACATAAAAATGCAGAGCTTTCAAACTAGATGCCCACATTGCTGGTAGAGTCAATAGATTCACTTTTCTAGATGGACACTGAAGAGAAGCTCTCTCTGCTTGGAGCCAGACCAAATCTTCAGCGTTATATTGCCATGACACAAGGAGTAACTCGGCACGGATGGCCCCAGCATCAAACCGTTCTGAGGGTATTGACCTTGACATATGGATTGTTCTGTGCAGATGAGGCATTGGATCAAGTAATGAATAAAAACTAGATTTTTAACTTTGTGCCAGATTGCTGTGTTTAGCAACAGAAGCTCACTGCTGGATACTGATCTTAATTCAATATAGTGAGCTCAGCAGATGGTTTTCCTTACACTGTATTATTGCTATACCAAGTATAGCAATATGGTTTTTACAATACTAGGCATTACAGAAACTTGCAGATTTTCCTATAGTAAAGATAAAATAGAGGAAAAGAGCCTTGATTTTACAAGTTTGATTTTAAAGGGCTGAGAGATCTTAGAATTAAATTTTAAAAGCCAGTTACAGGTTTTTAAACACTGGAAAAAATTCTAAGCAGCCAAAATGATCATTTAAACTTTCCTTAATGTTATACGTGATCCACTGAGAATACTAATCCAGCTATATTTAAAAAATAATCTCTGGGGGTCAGTTTAAATGTAAATGTTAATGTAAACTTAACAAGAACTTGAGGATATCTGACCCTTAAAGCTCTCAGAGCACTTAGTAGTCTTCTGCCTAGGTAATTTGTCTAGGCAGTTTTGGTGAGACGATGTTCACTAAGGGATGATGGAGGATAAAAATTGCAAAGGATAATCATCACACAGTAATTTTGCTTATTTTTATTTTGCTGTTTTGAACATTAGAAATCAAAGAAAGTAGAAATTCTTTGCATATATCCTGTATCTAGCAATGATCTGTTACATCACTATATAATATTGACTTGATTTCTGAAGGTGTTGTTGGCTTAAGAGAACAGTATCCATCCAGCTTGGTTGACAGTGCTACCCAGAATAAATTAAAACAAACAAACAAACAAACCCAACCAAAACCCAACACACCAACAAAAAAGAAAAAATCCCTGAACAAGTATCAATGACTCTTTTGGGAGTTCTGAGATTCAGCCCTTCCATACACATCCACCACACGTGAAACATGCACTGAAGGCCAAAATAAACCATTGAATTGTATTTTTGCCTTCATTTCAGAAAGGACGGAGTAAAGGGGACTATTATCCAACCCTGTTTTCTAATTTGTTGGTCAGATATCATGGTGAATGAGGGGCAGTGATCACTTCAGTCCAAGTTGAGTGAAATAAAGAAGAGGTTTTTTCCTCCATAAGGCTGGGAAGATCTAAAAAAACACATCACGGCAAAGATGGAGGAGACATACGATGCATCTGCATGGAGAAGGCAGAGAATAATCACAGTTTGCTCTAGCACAACAGCCAGGAGGCATCTACTGGTAATAGCATGAAGGTTCAAAACTAAAGTTAATACTTTTCAGAGTCTATGGAAAAAGATATTTGACATGTATATTGTGAATGCTAGAACAATTGGATGAATTCAATAAAGAAAATCCCTCAGGAGCTGTTGAATACAAGTATAGCAGCACTGGGCCAGAACATCCTGAGCTGGAATTCACTGGAGATTGGAAGACGGTTCTTGAAAAATGTCACTATACGTCTGATTTGTTCCTATACTCCTCAGGGCAGCTGGTAGTGGCCACCATTAGAAACACAGTAGTGGCCTGGGTGGACTTTGCTTTGACTTGATAGAATCCTTCTCATGTTACAGAGGTTTTATAGCATGTTTCCAGTATCTGAATCACAACGCGCATTGCCAGTATTATTCTCGTATTACTGAACTGGAATGTATACTTACTGGAATGCATGTGAACTGGCATGTTTCTTTAGATGCAAAGAGAAGGGGGTTGAGGGGGGTTGGTTTGTGTTGTTTCTTTCCCTAAGCGTACGCAATACCACAGACAATACATCTTTGCATGAAAATGAAAAATAACTGTAATAATGTGCTTTTGTAAAACAAAATCGGGCATATTCTGCACAGCAAACATCTTGTCTTGGAATAAATATCTCTCCGGTGATGTCAACGTGAGAACAAGCACTACAGTGTTGTTGAAGTAACTGGGAGTCACTGAGCGAATGTGCTGGGGAATCCTGCAGAAAGCCTATATATGGTAATTTATCTAGAAAGTTCTCTATTTCTGTTTTTTTAAAGCTTTATGCAGGAGAGTGAATACATTTACCGTCTTTCAAATCGACACATGACACATACCAGCCCTCAGGCCCTCCACCGAGCCCCCTGTCTGAGTGGTAGGCGGCACCAGCAGCAGGGAGGGGACCTCTCGCCGTGGGGTGGCACAGCAAACGCACTGGCACTGAGGCCAGGAGGCAAAACCCCGCGTCCTCTTGGGGCTGAAATGCGGTGGGCTGTGGTCAACAGGTATATAAAAGCACGCTGGCATGAGAGGTTTCTTTGTAAAATCTAACAGGACAAATAACTCTCCCTTACTTTAAGTATAAAGGGAAATGATACTCTGGAAGATAACTTTTCTCCTCCAAGTTTAAGTTAACTAACATTTGAAAAAAAATCAAGCTAACTTCAACTATTTTTTCTTTTTTAGAGAAGTTGCTTTACTGCAACTTGTTACAATGACACAAGTAACACAAAATTGTCATTGCAGTCACCGAAGTTAGTGTAATATGGGCTAAATACAGTACAATGAGCCTTAAATTACAATCTCAGTCAGCTGAAATATGTTTTTCTACACTGGAGTTCACAATTTTCTCTGCTCACATCTCCACAGGTTCTCCCTCACACCCACCATCTCATCCTCCGGCCTTTGAGTCCTCTACATCAGTTCCACCCTCTCTTCCACCATCCTGTTTTATTTTGGGCACACAAGTCTAAGCTCAGACTGAATCTGTTTCTCAATGTTATTTTTTTAATAAAAATTAGTAGCAGCATGAATAATGAGCCAGAAAGAATAGTAACGTGCCAGTATGCAATCATACTGCAAATGGTTTGAACCATTAAAGCGTTCCAGGTCCTCTGTGGCCAGTTGCAAAGACCTGGATGGAAGAGGAAAAAACAATTGTATTCTGCCAGGAGAAGCTGTTAAATTCCTGTGAGTGAATGTGGTCCTGACTTAATTACCACTTCCAAGAGCCTATTTATAGTTGTCTGGGAAAGCACTTAAGTGAAATAGGCTTAAGTTTGCAAATAGAATGAGTGGGTGAGTATTCACAGTGAAGACAGAGATGAGAGAGAGGCAACTGGGTAGTAACTAACCCCTACCCTCTCGAGCCCTGCAGTTGGATGTTAGAGCAGGAGTTTTATATTGACTAAACTAGCCTGATGACTCATCAGATCCCCACAGAGAATTTTAAAACTCTAAAATTTTAAATGTTGTGCAATTAATGTGCAGCACTTCATGATGAGCTTCAGACTTGAAAGTTGACTGGGACAGAACATACCACAGAGAGGCACATGAAAAATTTCTTGCGTCGCCATGAGAAAAAAAAATTAAAATCTTTTCTCAATTATAAACATCCTAAATGTTTTGATAGATAAAATGCTAAATCTGGGTATTTAAATGGTTGGCAAACTAGGGTGCAGTATGAAGAACAGGATTTGTCCAGGGGAACACGTACAGTGGGATTTCCTGAGTATGAGCACTTACACTGTTCAAAGCAAATGCTACTGACAGCTGATAAATAGGTCAAGTGAAATGTTATATTAGGAATGATAAAGAGAAATTCACATTGCCCTTATCCCAGGCCTTTTACAGACAAATGAATAGGTGCCATGAAATGGAGGATTAGAAAGGGATATGCAAGCTGCACGTAAGCAGGCCTGCACGCTCAGAGGAACTGATCTATATTTAAATCTATTGCTGCAGTTATTTAATATCTAACTTCTGTATATTTTATAACTTTTCTGTTTGCAGATAATATACTCTGATTAAGCTGTGAAGCCTAGAGGAGTATATCTCTCCATTTCTGCATAATTTGACTTCTTTAAAATTTTCTGTTCAATAATTCCACCTATATACTGTGTATTAAATCAATGTCATAAATGAAGAATTTTGGCGTGCCACGGAACTTCAAACACGCATTATAAAAGCGCATTATATACATAATTCAGTGTTTTATGGGCATAATGATATGAGAACAAATAGTTGTGTATACATTTCATTGCAGTGAGTATGCACTCGATTCGCATTCATTCAAAGGTTAGCCACACCCTTAACACTTGAACTAAAAATACTGTAAGGCATTATTCTCTTCATGTGCCCAGATGTACTGTCCTCTTCGTCATCTACCTCACATGTCATCTATGCATACTATGCACTATGGCAATGCAACTCTTTATGCTCTTTCCCTACCAGGAAGTGAAGCACTAAACAAGAGCTTGTTATTATTTCCTTGGCTGGTTGTCGACTACTGACCCAAAGACTGTGACTACTGACCTTCCATGGTCCATTTAATTGGAATTGCTATGAAAAAAAGAAGCGGGGGTAGGGGGAGTGGGGGTGGTGGGGGTGGAAATCAATGACTACAAAAGGCTTGTAGGACTACTTCTTATTTTCTCAGATGGACTTGTTGATGCAGAATGAATAAATGTTCCCCTGTATAAATGCCTCCTGATAAAACACTCTTGTTTGTGAAATCTTTCAGTTACACTTCATGTTAGATTCAGACTTATCCTCTGGTTTTTTGTGTCACTGATTTGGAATTTTCAGTCTATTTTCTTTGTGGAAATACTCTGCCTCAAGAAAAGTATCTTATCAGACCTGCTTAGCGTGTAGAAGGAGACTTGCTTCCTTCATGTGTACACAGACACAGCTCCCTCCTCTGCCTCCCATCCTGAAAGCTCTCAGTGATTTTGCATTTCTCCTTTACATCTCAGCACCCTTCACACCTGCAGCTGAGCCAGAGAACGATCACTGACAGATCTTCTATTCCCAGAGCGCCACTCTTGGCTGCTGACAGCAAGCGAGGGTTGAGGGTTTGCTACTCTTCGGTTCCTCTGAAGTAGGTGACTCTTGATCACGCTTCCTACTGCATACCATATCTCTCCATGTTGCCTATTATGCCACCTCTGAATCCCTATGTAATCCACAGGGACTGGCACTCGTCCAGTTCCCCTTCCATGCCACCTTCATTGCTACCTTTACAGAAGGGCAAACGTCCCGCCTTGTTTCGCGTATTTAAATCCAGAATCCCAAAGAACTCTCCTTTGCCCAGCGACCCTCTGAAAGAACTTCAGACACGGCATCACCCTGTGGCTGCAAAAGCAGGGCAGCCAGCACAGTTTCCAGCATGCTGGAGGATGGTTACATCTCTGTACAGCAGCCCAAGGACAGCCTTCCCCCAAGACATATTTCTCAGCACTGAAGCAACTCAACCAGCAAACAGGTTGTCGTATATAGTGTGTCGATTTATTTGGTTTGCAGAAATGTGTACATGTATATGTGTGCGCATCTATCTCTAGCTTTAGATTTATATTTCTATTTTTACATATCTGTATGTGTGTGTGTGTGTGTGGTGAGGAGAAGAGACCTGGAGAGACAGAGCTAATATGTCCCAGCCTCTTTTGAGTCTTTTATTCTGTTTGATATGGGAAAAGTAGCAAGCCCCAGCTTACAGGATGAGTGTGATAGCTGGCCATCAGACGGCCAATGATGACGAAAGAGCCTTTGCTCTGCCATTCCAGAAGACATCTGTGATCACAGAGAAGTGACAATTTTTAGTGAGGTGTGAAGACAGTATAAAGGTCCCACACAGGTTGGAAGATCTGGGAAATGGGAAATATATTGCAAAATAAGTGCTCACAACTAGAAGGTGAGGACAGAGTTGTTATTATACACAATGAGATAACAGTTCTGAGTGCCATTTTCCAGCAATTGTGAGAAAGAAGTGGAGTGCCAAAATGAGGTTGGGATTTTTATGCAGAATTAAGGGCTTTTCCTGTGGACAGTAGGAAAGTTAGAAGTTGTTATCTACAACCTACAGTGGGATATAATCTACATTTTCTATGGAAAATGTTGTGATATCAATTATGGACCTGGGTACAAGAGCATGTATAACAGAGAAGATGTGTAGGTAGAATCTGTGATTACAAACACTGAAGATGGCAAGGGAGGGTACATGAAGAAAAGCTGCTTGTGTAATTTTGAATTAATGGGAATAGGTGTGCCTGAGGAATGAGTGTATGTGTGAGCAATGTTTGTGGGTGGAAAAAAATGGAAGGAAAGGAAAACAGGTATGGAATGAAGGTGTGTGAAATACATGAGAATCAAGGTGTACATTATGTATATATGGAGAAGGTATAAGTAAGAGAGGGAACGGATGTAAATTGACATAGTTATACCTTTACATGAAATATGACATATTGGCGTTTGTGCAGATTGATTAAAATATGTACTGTGAGCATTTAATTTCCTGTGGCAGACTTTGTTCTCTTCTAAGTCAAAATCTTCCATATTATTACCTGTTCCATACTATGCAGGTCGTGGTTTTTTGGCAGAGGGGTTTCTTTCTGCAACCCAAACCAGAGAGGTGCTGTGTTGCACCAGGTTCTCCATCCCTTTCTTTCCCTTTACCCTAATGAACCATGACAGACAGCGAAGAGGAAGGAAAAGAAAAGGGAGGGAGCTGCAACACCGGCTCTGGAGGGTTTCATTGTAGGGTAAGGACGGTGCAGAACACACTGCAAATTAATGCTTTGGTATGGAAACTGCAGTGACTTTTTCAGGTTCTTCTCTTCTTGCCTTTTCATGTTACTCAAAAATAATCCTTGGCGCCTGAATGCTTTGTTCATTTCCTCCCGAGGAACAGGCAGAAGGGTGAGGTAACATCCGAGGAAGGGTACCGTTCTGGCCTGAAAAATAATTGAGAGTTCCTGCCTGGCATCTTGGCATGAGCATGCTGCAGACAGAGGGAGTTTCTATTCTCGTGAGGCAACTGCTAGCCCTATCATTTCCTACTGGTTGCTGTAGGCAGCTCTGTGCACAGTTGGCTGGATTCTTGGAATCAGGTTTTTCAACACCTTTATTCATGAGCATTTAAGAAGCTTCAGCTCCTAACTGAAGCTCGTGATTTTTCTAAACACAGAGACCCTAAAAGGTAAATCTGGAGTCTAGGACAATTTTAAATCTGAATTTTTTAGGACATGGTTTCATGTTTAGCCTGCAAACTTTGCCCAGGCAGAATCTAAGGATTTTTTTTTTTTCATATTTGTTCAAGAATTAGGGATGTGTAACCTATCAGTTGCAGAAGCAGCTACAGTGCACCTGAAAATCTTGGACCTGTCCTTTACATAGCAGCATATGCATCCTCAACTGCATTTATAATGAATCCATGAGATCCAGGCCCCACTGGACATACAGCTCATGTTTTACACGGAACATGTGCATCATAATTCTGCCTGCAAAACCACAGCCCAGCCAAGTCCTATTCTGGCTCTAACCAGGAGCAATTTGCCAAAGTTAAGACAAGAATTTAGTCGAAGGGCTATGAGCTGAACGAAATGTTCCACTCTCAATCCCGTCATTTCCCCTCTTGCCCACTGCTGTGTTGAGCTCCCCACCCCCATATGAAATCTTTTTGCTGTCTCCACACTCAGTCCCACACTGTTTCTGCAACCTCCATCTACAGGTTCTTCACTGAAGCTTTGATCCTCTCTTGGGACGCTGGGGACCGATGAGGAAGAACCAGCCCATGAAGGAGGGTGATGCTGCACGTATCCTCAGCAGGGCTAATTAGTCTTGGTGGATTATTATAGCAACCTGGCTCTACTGCTTCCAGGTATTATGAACTAGTCCAGTGTCTTGGCATGGTATGGTGCAGTGCTGTGCAGACATTGTGCTAAGGTAATTGCTGCAAGGACATTAAAAGCAATGAAGGGAGAGTTGAGCTCTGGTGCACAGAGGACAGCTTTGCTTTTTTTTTTTTTAACCAAGAACACTGAATGTCCCAAAACTTTGTTAACATAGACCTCAATCTTTTGAGAATGCCTACCTCTGCTAAATAAAACCTCTGAAAACCTGGGAGACATACTTAAAATAATAGAAACTGCAACCACTGAAAAATACCAAGTTTGTACCGTGCTTTAACTCTGCCCTCTTTGAAATACACCCTCTTTGTAATACACAAGCAGTACCTTGCTCCTGGAGATAACTCTCAGAATCACATGAGATAGTGAAACACCCAGTCTTTGCTGAAGCAAAACCTCTGTTGAGATGAACTGGTCCACACATTAGCTGTTGTGCTTTTGAAGGTCAAATCTACAACCTCACATTTGTGAAATTTTACTCTTTTAGCACATTTTTAATCTACTTCACCGTTGCCCTTAGAGCTTCATACACTGCTTTGCTTTCATCCCTAAACCCACATATTACACCCTCTATCACACCTCACCACTGACAACAGCCCCACTGAGAAGACTCCTGTCTACTCCTATTGAAATAACCTGTGAAACACAGGTAAAACACCTGATCTGCTCTCTTATCTATACTGCCTCTCTCATGCACTGCTGTTCTTTGACAACTAATGGTTTGGTGAAGGTGGTGGGAATAAAAGAGAAAGGCCTAAGAAGTCAAGAGCAAAAGTCCTCTCTTTCCTGTATTTATAACCACGCTGCAGCAATTAATGGTCGTAGAGCTGTAACTTAAAAGAGTGAATGCAATTGGAACGTAATTGGAATTGCAGTATAATCCCTGGCAGGGTATTGCCAATTTCAGGGGGCTGAGTTAAGGTTGTTTGAGAATATATTAACTCTTTTCCTAGTTTTCAGCAGCTTAGCCTGCATTACCTTAACTCTTTTATTTCCAGATTTCCAAAGGTTTAGCTGAAGTCAGCGTCCCAGAAAGGCATGGAGTACCACAGGCCAACTTTACCTCTGGTCTAACTAAGTTTTGGGGAATTTAATTCTAGGTGGGAGCTGGAAGTCTGCGTTGCAGTCTCCAGCAGGCTCAGGTCAAATCAGACACAGCTGCTTTCTGCTCTACAGGATGAGGTTCAGGGACCGGGTTGGGATGTCAAGCGAGCTGGGTGTGTAATTTTCCACCATCCGTTACCCAAACACGGGTACAGCACCATGGCTGCGACTCGTGCGCGGTCCTCAGCACCTTTCCTCCATCGTCTTTCCTGGCTCTGCCACAGACCTCTGGCCCTTCCCCACATCCCTGCGCACGCCCAGACTGCTCAGCACCCTCGAGTCGTTTTTTGCGGGGGGACACAACACTGCTGGTTGCATGACCCAGCGAGGGCCGACCATGGCTCCCCTCCTTCCTTCGCCCACCCCTGCGGTCCACAACGGGCCCCGTGGCGGAACGGGTCGGGCCCCGGCGGGGCCGCAGCCACCTTCCCC
>NW_009648543.1:1611470-1613575 GCF_000708025.1 Charadrius vociferus | reverse complement strand
CCTCCGCCTCGCCTCGAGGCGGGAAGGGGGGCCGGGGTACGGGGTAGGGGGGTCCCTGTCACCCCGGCCTTTCTCGGCCGATGCGTGTGGAGGGAGACCTGAGGATCAGAGCCCCTACCCCAGCGGCTGATGAGTTTGCCGCCGGTGTTAAGGTTAAATTAGATTAAAAAAAAACCCAATAAATCCGGGAATTAGGGCTTTTTTTTTTGCCCGTGGTGGGTGCTCAGACCAAGTGCTGTCTCCCTGTGTGTGGGGGAGATGGGGCGGACAGGGCCACACCGCCTCTGTTTATGCTCCTCAGATAACTGGACTAGCCCCGCTGTAACCCAGTGGCTTGGCCATCCTGATTTATTAGCCGGGCTGAACTAATTGGCAGCAGCAGGCTGGAGGCATGCTGAAGTAATTTGGTAGATTACCTCCTCATAAAAGATAACGCTGCGTGGAGGTAAGCAAACCGGTAAATTCCTGCAGTTAATTTGACAAATACGCGGTCTGCTACAAATTACCCGTCTGCTGCGTTGTTTCAGGATAGTGTTTTCACGGCTCTCGGGCCTGGCGGTGCGTGGTAGGATTGGGTTAGGCCTTTTCGTTTTAGTTGGGGTGAATAAACATGGACAGGGTTTACATATTTCAGTAAAAATATGCTTTATAAGCAGTATTTAAGCGTCATAGCTTAAAACTGGAGGAAACGCGGACGGTCTGCAGCGGGTACTGCCCGGTGAACACAAACTCACTTGAAAGCGTTCGCCTAAAAATTTCCACGCAGAGTTAGTGAACACAAGTGTCAGTATTCTAGGTGTCTGCGAATTAAGAAACATATGTTTCTGTGTATACTTTTCTATATTAAACAATGTTTTTATAGTAAGTGAAAGTTGGACAAGGACAGTTTGAACCTCAGCCAGAGCTACCTTGCCAGAAGTATGCCTGGAATGTTAAGCAGGCCACAGAAACATTTAAGCACAGTCTGAGTTAAAGACTGTAGTAATTTGAGCGATTCCTGCCGTCTTGCACAATGATACATAACTGTTTAAATAGCCTAAATATTTACCTACCAGATCAAGATCTTTTGTCTCATTATTTAGATGTACTTATGCATGCACATATTTTTTTTTTTTTTTGCTGAGGCATTGAATATTTGTTAGCATGCTGTAGATAGCACATTTTTCTGCAACATGTATATGCATTTTAATGTTAGCTTTCTTGCAATATACTGTTTTAAAGGTACAGAAACATGTCTGTGGTTTCTCTGCATGCCATCCTTTCCATTAAATTTCACAGGGTATGTAGTTTTGTCTTCTGGGATATCTTGCATACATACAGACAATAATGAAAAAGATTTAGCTATTTACTACAGTGTTTAAATTCAGCTATCATTCAACTTAAATAGTATTGCTAAAATTATGACTTCATGTTTTGCAGAAATAATTAAAATGTCACACGATGCTTGAAAATTTGTCTAAATATTTCACAGCAATGTATAAACTTACATTTATTTTTCACATAGGGTAAGAAGAGGCTGTAGAGCAGAGATTGAGACATTGGGGCAGATAGAGAAGACATCATGTTTTCATGAGCGCTTATCAGTAGTTTCTACAGAATTCAAGTAGCAGGAGCTAGTTTTATGATTGCAATAATAATCTCTGAGAGTGGACTACTTTTGTTACTTTGGTGAGATTTCTGTGTTGTGTGTAGCAGAAAGTGACCAGTCTTTTTAGTTTTCAGTGCAGCTATTCAGATTCCTGTAGGCAACAGCAAAGTAGACAAGGATCAGGTTAGTTGTGTTCTGCCAAAGTTTGGGAAAGAAAGGTCAGAGCAACAGGGAGACGGTACCAAAGCTGTATTTCTGCAGAAAGAAGTTAAAAAAGTGGAGGGCAGAATAACCTCTTAAGTCATACGTACCTCAGCATTTTGAGTTTGGCATAGAGTGACAGAGATCAGACTCCCGTTTCTGTGTTTGTGGAGTGGTTTCATTTGTATCCAGGAGGGATTGGGCAAAGCTACTGGGACCTCAGGCCATGCTGCACTTGATCAGGGCTCTGAGAATCAGCACCTCCAAGCTTTCCTATGGGCAGTAGTCTCATAAGCATCCCCACGGGCTCCTCTTT
>NW_009648543.1:1590414-1611446 GCF_000708025.1 Charadrius vociferus | reverse complement strand
CTATAACTGGCACTTAGTAGTTTGTTTTTCTTTTCAGCATCCCCCCTGAGATTTCTCAGCCTATTGTATAGTTTGGTTAGTGAATTTAATTTGAAGCAGTTATTTGCTTAAAAAAACCCAAACAAAAATCTCCCCCCCAGCCCCCCAATGTTTTTCCCATTGAAGCCAAGAAGAGAAGGAAATACTAATTGGAGAAGTTGAGGACGAAGTGTGCTCTGGAGAGGTGACAAGGGCAAGGGAGCTAAGTCAAAGTAATACAGAGGGAGAGGGGATTAAGGACTCAGAAGTGGATATCGTATAATTTTCTATGGTAATAAAAAGTGGAACAAAAGAAAAAAGGGGGTTACTAGTAGAAGAGTGATAAAATGAGCAGATTTGAGAAGCATCTTGTCTTTGGTATCAAATCAGTGGTTAGGTTAGGGAAGATACTGTGTTGATCTGTGTGGATTGTGTGTAATGAGTAGATTGCAGATAGTTGTCTAGCAGATCCTGTAGATCTCTGAATGGAGCCCTTCAGTGCATGTTTTCATCTCATGAAAGTAGTAGTCTGTTATCTTAATAGATTGTAAGTTCTTCAACAAAGCGAACTGCCTTTTTATCTTGTGTTTGCACAGTACTTGCTATATTGAGATTCTGGTCAATAACTGGAGACTGTAAATGATCTTATAAAAAGACTGACTATGTTTGTGGTTGATATTGATGATCCTGGTGGCACCAAGGATCTGTTGATGTTTGTTACAAGACTGTTTTCAAGCGATTAGAGCTTAGCCAAAACTGTTGGAGTTTGGCAAAAGCTTTCTAAGCTGGTGAGTCTTGTTGGATTTGTTGTATGTGGAAACTTCAAGCTAAAAGACAGTGTTGTTTTTTTGGAACATCACAAGGGGAGAGGGAGTGTTTTCTTCAGCTTTGTAATGTGAGTTGTCTTGTTTGTTTGAAGATTTAAATCAACGTGGTTTGGAGTGAGGATTTTAAACTTGCAAGGTGTAGTGGTGTTTTTGCATGGAGAAATCTTCTGTTTTGGCCAGTTTGGGAAGCGTTGAAAAATCAGTATGGGCTGAGTTAGATTTTAGCAGCTGCGTGTGCAGAAACTTCCTGCAAGCTGGACTGCTGGTATGTTAATTGAAATCGGGGAGCTTTTCTGTCCTGTGTCCTAATCGGCGTTTTAATTCTGAGACCTAAAAGCTGCTTAATTTAAGCACAGGAGAAAACCCCTGGCCTTGTAGAGGAGATGGGTTGGAACAAGGAATATGGGAACAAGTGGGGTTGGCCTTGGAATTTGACAGAGGCGGGGGGGAAATTTCGGTAGGTTGTGGAGAATAAAGCAATCGGGAGTTGGGGGCAGGGAGAAGGAGGATGGCACCTAAAGCCTGGGAAGAAAAAAGTAGGGGAACTGGACTGAAAACCAGTAGGGCAGGGAAAAGCAGGTAAGAAGAAACCGGTCTGGTGAGGGTTCAGGTTGTGAGGGTGTCAGCTCTTTTCTTGGCTGTACAGGGAACCCCGAGGGAAAAGAAGGAGCACTGAGTTTGGATGAGGAATCTTCAGTCAGAAAATACGCGTAAAAGGCAGCATGCAAAGTGTTGGTGAAGAATGGAAGATAGTTGGAAGGTGAAATACGAGAACTATGTGTGAAATGTGAGGACAGGGGTTGGGAAGTGCAAGGTAATGCTGGACAAGTAGACTGATGAAAATTCAGAATTGTTGAGGTTGGAAATGAGCAGGAAAGGCTCATGGGCTTGAAACAAGGAGTCAGTTTGGGAAAGTCATTAGGCAGGTAGCTATGTTATTAGGGGTGCTGAATAAAAATGCTCAAGTGAGTAAGGGGCAGAAAAGTCCAGAGGTGTTGGCTTTTTTTTTTTTTTTTTTCTGCCTGAACTATTTCAGCACTTCTCATTCTCATAATTTATTTGCTTTTAGCAAATGTCTATATTACTCAGTTTGCCTCTTCACTCTGTGGGCTAGGACAAAGACAGTCCGTTACTACTATTGTTTCCTCAGTTATGGCAAGTGGCAAAGTGTAATGTTCAAACGTACATGCTGGTGTGATGCTACACGATGTGACTTCTCTTTCCCCAGTTTGGTTTTATAAAGGAATAGGAGATTGCAAGTAAGACGCTTAAATCAAGAGAATATTCATGTTAAATATTCAAAGCTAGAAAATTCCAGACTGAAGTTGCTTACTTGCTTCTTGTTTTGTATTAAGAGAGCATTTTTAGTGTCAAACTACTGTTTTGTATATTTTCTCGCCTTGTTTGGTACATGGAGAGGAGCAACCCTGAGGCCAGATCAGAGGGCTGTGAAGTGGACAAGAATTGCTTCTAAAGTTTTTTGCTGAAATGGGAAGATGTGCACCTCTCTAGTGAGACACAGGATCTGTTGGCATACCAGTGCATGATACTGTTAGAAAAGCAGTGGCCTCTGTGTCAGGGCAAGAGAATATCTCCTAGAATATTGGAAAGCATCTGTCCAGTTGACATTCCTCAGCAACCTGAAGATAGTCAGAAAAAGCATTTAAATAAAGGTTATTCACAAATAGCATTTTTCTGGGCCTGGCTTAAACCCCCTGCACTGAGAGTCACAATTGGTGTCATTCAGTATTAGAATTCAAATGCTTCTATTCCAAAGCATCAGAAAAGATGAAGGCAACAGAATAGTCAGTAGGGCTCTCATTTTTGAAAGTTTGCTTCAAGTTAGTATGTGTTTTCAGACTCTTCATGTCTACTTCCTTTTGGTTGTGATTATCGACTGTGTTAACTCACAGTTTTGTTTTGAACTAATGCTATTTGTGGAATGGGAAAAAGCCAAAGTGATTGTTGATCATTATTTTAATATTCCCTCTGAAAACATTATGATAACTGGACAGATTTAAATCACGTGCTTTGTTTGACTGTGATGCAGGCTGTTAATGTAAAACATAAAATGTAACCTGTAGGGTACAGAAATGTGTTTTTGGAAGGGTTGCTTTGAAAAATGTTTAAAGGGGAGCAGAACTGCTGAAATACTAATTTGGTTGTGATTTTATAAATTGGGTCTCTAGGCTGTCAGTGCCAAGTTCACAAGAGATGGAGGTGGTTGTAAAGAAGAAAAATAATTGAGTACGGATCTGGAAAATCTGCTCTCCCATGAGAGCAAAAGAGCTGAATTTATTCAGTTGAAGAGGTGTTTAAGAAGTGGTTTGAGTACTGTTCATAAAAAGAGATGATACTGGAGACTTCAGAGCTCTTTGATTTAGTAGATTTATAATAATATCTGATAGTATCAGAAGTTGAAACCAGAAATATGATATGGTTTTAATAGTAAGAGATATTAAATGTCAGAGTGGTTTTTCCACTCCTTTAGCTCTCTAGGTGAAATTACCAAATTCACTTTTTTTTTGCCTGATTTAAGTCAGCTATCACTTGAAATCCCATTGTCTATGACCATCTATTTTTACTGCCTCTATTGCATGATATATCATTTGACCTATATATTTTATATATATCCATATATATCTCATAAAGATTGGCAGAGCAGCTGTCCTTTCATGAGAAAGTGGAGAGCTTCTCTAGCTGATTATTTCTCTTAACACGGCAAGGAAGAAATCCAGTTTATCCTTGTCACTTGAGGTGTCCGGGTCACTGCAGTTGCATCATTTGATTATCTCAAGTTAGCAGTAAATACAGTGGACTTGATAGAATTTATATTAAAAACATTGCATATAAAGTAGGACTTGAGATCCAGATGTTTTGAATTTTCTGTGCAAATGTCAAACCTGGATGCAGCCACAGTGTGGATGGGAAAGCTGTGCAGCTGTGCGACTGCTCTCCTGGCATGTGACTGGGAATACATGCTGCAGCACATGGTGCTGAGAAAGGGTTGCACTGCCCTAAGCCTCCCTGGTCAGTCTGCACATATTTGTACTTAAGTTCTTGTTCAGAATAATTCAGTAATATTTTTAAAGGCATGCTGTAGCTGACATTTGTTTTCGAAAGTTTCACACACACTGTGGTAAGTCTACTTCTCTGCCTTTTAGGAGGGAGATACATTCATGGGTTTGGTTTTTTTTTTTTTCACGCTGGCTGGTAAAACAGGCAGGTATTTCATTTTATATTGTGAGTGACTTCCATGAAAATGTTTATGATTAAAAATTAATGTAGGTGCAAACTTCCTAGAATTAATGTTAGTTGGTATTATGTATGTTTCTCAAATTGCGTCTTTCATTTGATTGATAGATTCTGATAACAAGTAAATGTTAATCAGCTTATTCATGGTAAATAATTTTAAATTATTGCCTTTTTTCTCCCTTGATCTCAGCTCTCTGGTTTGAATATTTTAATAAGGTGGCTTTTAATTTCTTGTCAGATTTATGTTGCTGGGGAAAAAGCAATGCCTGTATGAAGTGAACATTCATGTTTTCATGTAATTCAGCGTTGTTAAAAATGAGTGCTACATCTCCAGTGATTGAGGATTATAAATTTTTTAGCAGTTTTTCAGTGTCTCAGAAAGTAGAGGTGGGAGGCATCCACTGTTTCTTCCTAAAGGTGAAAAGTTTTCCTTATAGTACAATAGTAGTGAACTATGGTTTATTTGATTGGTTTTTACAGGTTAAAATACATACGCTTTGAAAATGTAGCTTAGGTAGCATAAAACTGCAAGACATAATGCCTGTGTGCTAGAGCATCAAAACAGCTATTGAGCCACATAACCTCATTAACAAAAACCGCTGTTAAGCTTCTTAATGTTTTGTTAAAGGTGAAGGCTTTGTGTTCCTGTGTAGTTTTTACATCTAAATGGAAGTGTTTTCAGCAATTAGATAAGGAATGCAGACACCTGCCTTATTGTGTTTGTGTGCATGCTAGAAAGGACTAAATTAGCACTTGTGACTTCAGTGTGTTGGCAGATGTTGAAAGGTTGGGTGAGATGGTATTGACTGCCTCACATGAGGTGGATCTTATAGCGAGAAACCATGATCTGTCGGATGTTGTCAGTGCTTGAAACTGTCAGAGAAGGTACTTCTGTATTTCTTGTATGTATAAATCAGTGTATGTCTGGGTCGATATAGGCATAATGGTTGTATTTATTATCGTTACACAGCACCAAGCATTATTAAAAGAAAATCAGGTATTTGCATTAACATATCTTCTAAAGGGTGTGAGGGGGAAGTGTCCGCTTTTCAGGATCTATAATCTGCACATGTGAGAATGCAAGATTTGAAATGTCACGAGGCTGGGGCTGGGTTTTAAGTTCTATTATCTGGAGAAAAAATTCCTATTTAGGCTTGGATTCTAGTGATAAGTTTAGTTTGAGCGATAACAACTTAGTGTTTTTAGTGAATGTAAATACAGTGACAGCACTGTGCAAACATAAGAACAAATGACTTGCAGGCAATAAAAAAAAAAAAAGAAACTTATCTATAGCAAAGTCCTGTTAACAAGCTTCATGAAGGTGCCTGTTAAATGTAACGTTGGTTTATAATTTTGTGTTGTTTACTGGAAGGTAGAGCTTTGTAAAGTTGTATGTGAGGCCAAACAGAAGTATTCAGTTGACATTTTGGTGAAACAAAGTAAAACTAATACTTTTTCTGCCTACAGTTAAAAATAGAACTTCCTGAATATCTTATCTGCTGCAGATGTGACAGTTCACATTCACCAGCAAAGCCAGCCAATATTGCAGCTTTTAAGTAATCTTCAACTTGTTTCTGGTCGAAAGAAGCTAGCTAAAGAAAAAACGCTTTAGGTACTTTTCCTACCTCTCTGCCTGCTGTGGCAGAGCAGCCTGCACGCTCAGCAGGGTTTCGCAATACAGCACCCTTGAGCTACTGGTTAGCTGCTGCCAAAAGCAGTAGTGTCCTCCCCAGCAGCCGCATGCTCTCACCACTCTCTTGCACCAGTACTAGTGCGTGTCCAACCTTATGGTAAGACAAATTAGCAAAAAAAAACCCATGCAGGCTCTTTTTGGGGAGGGTAGTTTTCAGCTGGTTTAGTTCCCTAAGGTGACTTAACCTTCAGAGGAGATGGGTATTTAAGTGGCCTATGTCAAAGTTTCATTCAATAAGAAACTAGCTTAGGCAAAAGTGATGGGTCAGTTTAAAACCTTCTTTGAGTAAATCCTCTTTGTGAATGGCAGTCCTGACTACTGATTTTTAAAATACCCACATGGTATAAACACATAAACATAACATATAAACACATAAACAATGTATCTCTAAAGAAGCTTTCAAGTTACATTTAAAGGGAAGGATTCACTTTTCAGCTGTAAGATGGATGTATAAAAGCCAACAGAAATCAATTAAATAGGTGTCAGAGTTTTTCAGTTGAGTAGCAGCATTGAAGTGGCTATTAAGAAGCAAGAGGGCTACAAGCAGCAGAACCGATTTGGGGACGGAGTTTGGGCTATCAGCAGCAGCTTGGAAACACTCATGAAAACTTCACGGTGAAGTCAGCGGTAAGCATTGCCATCACTGGCAGGGAGCACATTCAGTGCGTGAGAGAATGGGATCCAGGGTGAGACTGGTGTCTGGGGAGGATATTGGCAGTGCAGAACTTGGAGGTGTGTGTGGGAGGGAACTGGGTATAAAATCAGCTAGATGTGGGGAGGATCTTGACAGTGGAGCACCTCCAAGGAGGATCTCTGTTGGGTGTAGAAGTGTAGGGTGTAACTGGGGAAGGGTGGAGTGTGAACAGGCACGTTGAGGTAATAACAGAAAACACAGAGCAGCAACTGGGGGGATTTGGAAGATGGCTTTGTTGTCAGCGTTTGGAGCTATAATCCATTAAAAGATTGTGATAGTGTGATGGGTATTTTTTTAAGGGACCTGAATGGGTCAAGATTGAAATTGCCAGGCCTTGTAGAGGAGGAGGTTGTAATGTTTGAGTTAGATGAACAAGATTTTTGGCTCCTTGTGGAGAGGAGACAATACAGGTTGTATTTTTGCCTTGCTGTCAATCCCAAGCCTATTTCACGGAGATGAATCCCTCAGTTCTGAACTAGTCATTAATGGCAAGGGGATGTAGGCTTTGTTCACCCATGCTACAAGGGTCTTGATCACTTCTTGATTCCGTTCCAGATAAGAAAATTAGTTTGGACTTAGTATACTTAGGGTGTGCTAAAAGCATGGCAAGACATGATCTGTCACTTTTAATGGCTCATTGAATAGTTTGAGTCAGCCATTTAATACAGCTAACCTCCTAGCGAGGCTTACTCTAGATTTATGTTGCACGATCAAATAAGATGGAGTATTTCTCAGTTTGTTTCTCTGCCTGTCTTTTTGTGGGGGTTTGCTGGAGTAGGAAAGGCTCTTGCATCCAGTGATGAGCTTGGTGGTCTCCCTGTGGTTTGCAGGATGGAGGCAATTCTGTGCTGTACTGTTGGCTTTTGTGGCTGACGGAGCTGATTGCCATCAAGGGCTGAATTAGAATATCAAAAACTGAAGGGACTATTTTTTATTTATTTTTGTCTTCAAAGACTTTTCTATTTCACTATATTTAATTGGCAATGGGACAAAAATAAAGTACAGTGATATCAACACCCCTGAACCAGCAACGGAGAATCAAAAGCTATCTTTCATAGCTTTCTGAAAGAGTAATTTTCAAGATGAAATATCTATGGAGAATCTTGTTGAAACTATTTTGATTTATATTGTGCTTAGGCTGAAGCTCTTTCACACACACAGGGATTAGGATTCTTGATGGCAAAATGCAAAGTTTGATACCAAAGCTGAAAATGCATAATATTTCAAAATTGATTTATTTAATCTTGGATTACAGTTTAAACAGCTAAAAATAAGACTTTTAAAAAACCTGAATACACAACGTATTATTAGAAAGAGTGGCTTATCCATGTTTGGGAAGGCAGCTGAAATACTGCATAATTATCTAATTCTATAGCATAAACAAATTGTGACACACTTCTCAAAGGAGAATACAGTCCAGAGTTATTTGACTTGAACAGCAGTTCCACGCATGCTTAAAAGGGAATTTCAGAATAAAAAGTAAACTATCATTGGATTTTTTTTTGGCAATGTAGGGATAACTAGTAGATGGAGAAAGTATTGCATGTGTTTGGAAATTACTATTTAAGCACTTGTGTGTCTTCTTCTTCCCCCAGATTGTGTGTTTTGGGTAAGACCAAGACTCACAGGATGAAAGATATGATTCAGCATACAGTTAAAAATCCCTGAACCCCAGTCTTCAGAATAAGTTAACCACAAAACTCAAGAAAAATTGATTTAATGACCATCATGACTGTTGGATCATAGATCAATTTTAGTAGTATCTAAATAGTCTCTAACACTGTAATTGATGACTAACACAAATTAACGATAATTATCCGGTTATGAGCTAGAAAAAGCATAACTGGCCTCTCCTTTCTATAATAAAAAAAATAAATTTGAAATGCATGTAAGGACTGGAAATGCAATAGATAATCTGTCAAAATTCAATTAAAGAACATGTATATTCATATTGCATGTTCATATGCATATTTCCAACTGTATGCAGTGTACCGAGTGATGATACTTAAAAAAAGTATGCTACTTTGTGTTGGTTAAAGTTGTCTTATCTTTGCTTTTCTGCCAGCTCATAGTTTATTCAAGGAGAAACCTAGCGGTGCTCTTGTGGTTATGGGTGTACTGAGATTCATGATAAATAGGCACCATGTGCTCAAGACTCTGCACGGGCATTTGAATTCCACTTCTGTGTTTAATGTAGCTGCTCAATTGGGCCAATTAAATTGTAGAATTATTTGTTTAGAAAAATGTTTACAAGTGCCAGCTTGCAGAACAGATGGTTAAAAATGCTGTCCTTTGAAATGATGGTCTAATTTCTTGTGTGTCTTTGAGATTTTTCTGAGTAATCAAATACAGCCCTTCCCTGAACACACTGACACGTGTGAGCTTCCAGTTTCTGCATTTGATAATGCTTCAGAGAGTGAATTGACCTTTTAGAAGGACTTTGATAATCTGTTGTAGCCAGCTTCTTAATTGCAGTTTGATGTCTGATGCTTCTATCTCGTCTGTATGACAAGACATACTTTTGGTTAAATCTCCAAATTTCAGAGGGTTTAAAAAAAATAATTTTTCTCAAAAGGAAAGCAAAAGCATTTTAATCAAAAATGTTCAGGTGTTTTTGGATCAGCTTTATTTTGCATCTGGATCGTTTAGCCATAAATTTGTGTTGGCTGTAGGGGAACTTTAGGAGTAAATCTCATGTCATCAAGAGAAAGAACCATTGTGAAAACTTTTTGATTTCACTCAGTTCTCAACCTGTGGAAACTTCAGCTGAATGCATACGTAGTCAGGTATTTTAATCATAGAATCATAGAATGGTTTAGGTTGGAAGGGACCTTGAAGATCATAGAGTTCCAACCCCCCTGCCATAGACATAATGTACTTGTTTATGGCCAGGACTTCAGGAAGAAGTGACTCTCTGGTTACCTATGTTAATCAGAAGTAGCTACAACATACTTATATAGGAGTCCAAGAAATAATGGATTTCTTAAGCCTTTTGCCTTTGTCAAGGGGAGCATGCACAGAGATGGAATGAGAGATCCTAGGGCTTGGCTTGATCCTTCCTTTTGCGTTACCTGTATTTAATCCTTCTCTCCACTTTGAGAGTCTTGTGTACTGATTCAGCTAAACTACTTCTTGATTTCTCACACCACCAGGTAACCAGGTAATGCACTGAATTTAAGAAGCATTTTCTTTGATCTCAATGGACAGCCAGTTTCAGCTAAGTCCCTTTGAATTGATCAGCAGCGTGGGGCATGATTACTGCTCTTGAAGTGTGTCAGTTCAGTGCCATCTATTCAGGAAGATGATGATGTCGAGGGAAAAAATTAACTGTGAACCCTGCATACTTGTCTTAAGCAGTGTTAAAGTGGTAGGTTGGGATTTTGTTTTGTTTTGTATGGGTTGGTTTTGGGTTTTTTTTGAATTGGGTATAGCTGCATTTTTTTTTTCCCCAAGAAATTGTGAAATAAACTCTTAATTTTTGCTTTTAAAAAATCTTTCCCTTTAGCCTATTTTTTGAGTAAAATGTCAAGATGTTTGTGATCAGGCTGACTCTTGGATTGTGATTGACTGACGGTACTAAGAAGATACTGTAGTTGCAGTTCCAGGAATTATTTTCTATTGTAAAATAAGTTTCTTTGCAAATTCCTGGTTGTCTTTTTTAGTAGTTTTCTGTATGTGTCTATATGAAATTTTGGAGAAGCGTTACAAATTTCTCAGTTAAACATGACAGAAGGCTTTCAGAGCAAGATGCCCTTTTAGTCCATGGGCAGGTATCCAAACTCAAATACGTAGGAAGGAATATGTGAATGTTTTGTGCAATCTCGTGTAATCATCTGAAATGTCGGGCATCGTACCATCTACAAGATTTCTTGCAGCTATAGCCTCAATGCTTCTGTTGGTAAACATTATTCTGACTTTACAGTCTGGAAAGTTGGAGTTGGGAAATGTTTGTGGGAAATGATCTGTGGAAGAATTGCTCAGCCATGATCAGTTTTGTTGTTGGTTGTTTGTTAGGTTTGTTTTGTTTGTTTGGTTTTAAAAAAGAAAAAGCACAGTAGTGATTCCTATCATTGGCGGTGAATGGTACTCAGAACCTCCTAATTCTTTGTACTGAATCTGTTCTTGGGGATTCAAGGGCGTCTTAGAGAATTATCAGTTACCTTCATTTTTAATGCATTTTCAGAAACAGCTTGTGCAAATTTTTGCACAAATTTTGAGATCCCAACTTTTTCCCTTCTAGGTGTATGTTATGTCCTTAGAAAAAAAAAGTCTTAAGTTTTTCCAGAAGGGCATCTAAAAAACTTGAACGTTTCATTGAGCTTAGATGTGAACCTGTTTTCATGCTAAGTTTGGTCATAGGATGTCTTTGTATGACATAATAAAAGGCAAAACACCAGATGGTTCATATGGATGAAGAGATATATATGTATTTATTTATTTTAAACAGACGTTCATAAAATTTGTCACAATATTCTGAAAATATCACAGTTTAGATGAAGCTCCAGTGATTATGGAAAATAGTCCATTTTTGTAAATGTCTTCCTTCGACTGAAATAACCAAGTGCCTTGTTAACAGCTACAGAGGGAACTCTCTTGTACCAGAGTATGCTGTAATACCGTGTTAGGTAAATTACTGCTGGGAGTAATCTTGTAGATCTGTCCGTGCCTGTTCAGAGCTTCTGTTCGGTAACAGGATGATGTAGCTGATCTTGTTCTCTGGACATCTGCCTGCTGGGAGTGTGCCGCGTCCTTCATTCTGTTTCATAATATCTGCCAAACAACTCTAAAGTGATAGTACGCTTTCGTTACTATTGACCAGGACTGGGTTTGGATACTTGAGTTAAGGACTTTCTCTCTTTTGCTGGTTTCTGACTTGTACAAAGCTTTTTGGCGATTACCTGATTCTTTTGGAAATAGTATCTGAAAGAGGATACTGATAATGTTTTTTTTTTCTTCTAATGCCTTACATGTAAGGGGTTCAGAATTTTTAAAAAGTTTTGTTGTTCTTATTCTGCAATACAGCTGCATTATTTTATCATTAAAAATTACTGTAATAAATTTCTGGAATATCTCCTTTGTGTCGTTATGTATGGTACATGAACATCTGGGGTGTTTTAAGTTTTGCTCTTATGACCATTTGTCCACACTGTTCTTCAGATATTTGTTTTATTTCTGAAGTCAGTTAATAAAAAAAATAATGTTTATTTTTTACTTCAATCACAACCATAAGTTTGTCTTTTACATTCAGAATCTATAGAATATTTATAAAGGCTTTTCTGTCCTGTTTAAAAAATAAATTGCCCTGTTTCCAAAACTCTGGTTCCATTAGGAACACCCCAAAACTGTGGATAGTGTCCTTGGTGTGGAAGTTTTCTCCCCGCCCTCCAGTCCATGAATGGTGTTCTTTAAAATGCAAGTCTTTCGAGATCATATGTTAATTTTTCTGTCTTTGGCCTTTCATATATGTGCTCTGAACCTTGTTTTTCAAAGTGGATGAAGTCGTTAAGACTAATACTTGTATCCAGATTTTTTTAGGATGTCTCAAGTTAAAAAAAAAAACAACAAACAAACAAAAAAACCCCCAAAACAACAACAAAAAAACCCACACCACGTTTTCTTGAAATGTTATACAGATTAATAGGCCCTTAATGTAATGTTAGTACATTATATTAAAAATTAAATAGTTTCCATTTATTGTGATTTCTGTCTCAAATTAGGAGTACATGGCTTTTTTTCCTCCCGATTGCTGAAGATGGTCAGATGTCCAGACTTTTACAAGAGTAAATTCCAAATAGTTGTCAGAGCGATTTGGTTAAAGAATTTCTGAACATTTTAAGATACTATACCTGGTAGAATTTAAAATACATGAGTTTTTGGTGGGGCTTTTGTGATTTAAGGCTGGGTTTTTTTGTGTGTTTTTTTTGGTTTTTTTTTTTGTTTTTTTTTTTCTTTAGGGGAGGGAAATCTATGCCAAGAATAGAATGCTAATACAGGAGATTTTCCTCGAGTCCACATTTTACCCATTTTATATAGTCTCTGTATGCTAGCAGGCATGCTTTTAAAATGTTGGTTATTGGTTTTTTTTTCATGGTAAAAATAGCTTGCAGCTTATTGAAAAACAAGGCGGACCTGTGCCTCAAAATCCAAATGAAACTGCTGCTTAGATGAGGCTCTAAAGAGGGCATTTATATGTTGTGGAATGAATGGCATGCCTGCGCTAACTCCCGCAGGCCGGATATTTCCAAGGTATCAGGCCGAGCTGTATATACTGCTCTCTTCCCCCTTCAGACTTGAAGGTTTCTCCGTGACAAGGTCCAGAAGACCCCTGGCCGTGGTGGGGAGGATGGGGTGGGGAGTGGGGGGCAGTAGGGGGAAAGAAAAAAATGAGCAAGGTAACTAGATGTGTCTGTTTGATTTTTATTTTCCACACAGACTGTCCTGTGATAGTTCGTAGGCTCCTTGTACTTCGTGAGCTAGCGTTGTTTTTCTAATCATTGTTCTTTGAACAGTGTAGTTAGGAATTTCCTGTTCACGTTTTACTACAATGGTTTGTTTAAAATGATAGACCGCAGTCGTTTTCCTGACCTAAAACTAGATTAGCCTTGAATGTCGAAGAGAAGTTGGACAAATAAAGAGGATAGACTGTATTTGCTTATGTCATGGAGAGAGGCCTTTTAACCACGGGCTCAGTTATATCAAATACCACAAGTCATGTTTCTTAAATATTTATTAAGACAAATAAACACAGTTATTGTATGAACTGGCATGTCTCCAAATTCCTATCTCTTTGATTCTCATGGGTGGGTCATTTTTAATCAGGAGAAATATTTTTAATCAGGACTACGATATCTACTGGATTACTGAATCCAGCATTACCTCAGTTTGCCTCCCCTCCCCCCCCCCCGTGACATTTATAAAATGCAGCAAAATAAAACTCTAAACCTCAGCAAAGTTCAAGTTATAAAACATGGTAACGAACTATCAGGAAATACTCAAATTGGGAATAAACCTGTCTTTTCTGAATACATCTATCTGGCGCCTGTGTTAAGGAAAAAGTAGTCGTCTTAGGTATTGCCATACATTTGCTTTCAAATTCGGGGAAAAAAAGTCTACCAAGCCCAGCAGTGTTACATGCACAAGGAATTGCAGCATCCTTATTATACAATTTATGTTTATTTAGGACAAGTTCCTTGTATAACACTGCTAATCTACACTTGTATTGATGGAACAGTACAGGTAAGAAGGCTATTGATTTTTATCTGCAAAGAGGTAAAATGTCAGTGTTTGAAAACAATAGATGAGCTCTGCTTCGGGTTTTTATTTTACACAAAATTTACTGTAACATAAATGGTATTATGGCGTGGCCCAAAAGTTTTATCTAGTTCTGGAGGGATAGCATATTTACTGCCTGAATTGGGTACTGAGTTTGTTACTGACAGGCGTCAAACTCGTGAACTTTATAAAATGCACTTAGGGTATTTTTAATGCAAGAATGTCTGTGAAAATGTGCATGTGAAATTCTGATGAACCTGCTTAATTAAATTTTCAAGCTGGGAGATGTCAGATTTGTAAGGTTGTGGAGCCTATAGCTGATATGACACACAGGCATGTCATTACAAGGGTGTTGCCAGTTAAAATACTCAGCTGTTATGGTATTTCCAGCTTAGCATCTAACTTTGTTCCACCCAGCAAATAGTCACATAAATAGGACTAGCTGTGGATTTTTAAAGGAAATATTTAATGTATTTTTAAAGAAAATAACATTTGGAAGGGAAAATATTTGGGTAGCTTGCACGTGAATGTCTAGGGTAGGGTAGGGATATGCCTTGCAGGGTACTGAGCTTGATGTGCTAAAGAAGCTCGCAGTAGATGTTATGTGGAAAATATTACCAGTTCTAGAAATCAGGTATTTCCGTGAGTACGGGAACTAATGAAGTCTGGTTTCCTGTGGGTTTCTGTCTTATGGCTGATTGACTTTGGTGTCCGGGAAGGTGAAAGTTCTGCTGGACACATTTTTGCCTTGCATTTTTGGGTATTTGCATCCATTTGCTCCCAAGCAGATTTTCTGATACCTGATGAGGTGTAAACATCGGCTTCTCGCTTTCTGTGAAAGTAAGAGGCCTTGTAAACTTTCATAGGTATTTGAATAGTATAGGCGGTTTCCCTAAAATTTGAAACTCATCAATGGAATAAAACCCAAATAGACTTAGGTCTATTAATTAATATTGTTATTAATAAAAACCGCATATCCGTATTTTTACAGCAGATGGGACTACGAGCCCTTGATTTTTTTTATGTCCCTGTTGTCTGCTAGCTTCTGGTAGCCAGTTCATTGAAATGGGATCCAATTCCTAAAAACAAAGTGATGTTTTTACCTAGTAAGTAGTAGAAATACTTTTTGAGGTTAGTGTGCCAGATCTTATGGTACAGGCTTGGACTGTAATGGGATGTGTGTGCAATGGATGCACTATTCCCGCACAAATGAAACAAAGCATTAGACAGTTTTAAGTTTCCAGTGTAACTGTGAGGCTGCGTTGCCTGTGGTACACTGACTGGCTTTTAGGTTTAGTTTGCTTCTTGAGTAGAGATCCAGAGTCCTGCAGAAGGTTTGTCAGCGAGATACCTGCTATTAATATACCTCAGCAGTCGTTTTTTGTTTGTAAGGATCAGAGATGTATTGTGTGAAATACTGTCAAGGGTAGTGGATGCCATTGGTTTCACTGTCAGCAAAGATTGTTCACTTTGGTTTTGACCTTCGTTAAGCACATATTTTTCTACCTGGAAAAGCTGGAGTTCAGTGAGCTTGGGTATGAATAAACAGGGCCCTCGATCTTCCATGTGAATGCTTTTCGTGTAGCAATATGGGTGAGTAGTTTATTCCACTAGATGAAGTAAGTGAGGTGAATAAGGTGAGTAAGCAATTTCATTATGAGACTCTCTCAGTTGTGTCTAAGTGCTATGTTGCAAATTCGGCTCGTGCTTAGAGCTGGTCGGGAGCCAGGTGGCTGTGGTTAATTCATCACCGAACCTGAGCTAACAAGTCCTGTGTAGGCTAGGTTATAGTAGATGGAGCTCCGTGCCACGCTGAAGTAGCTGGTAGCTGTATGCGTGGGAGCCAGGGCGGAGCTGCTTTGGGTCTGCGGGAAACATCTTGTGTAGACAAACTCTAGAAGTGTTTGTGTGGAGTAATTAATTGACTGTATGAATTTACAGTTCCTTTACTGTAGTGTTACTTTCTTTACAAAGATCAGTTAATGTTCTTTTTGTGCAAGTTGTAGGTGATGGTTATTTCTCATAGGCCTATATTTATAAAGCATACATAAAATGTGTATTATCATAGAATGTACCACCAGTGTAAGTTAAATGGATTCACACCTTTCTTACCTGTTGATTTGTAGTAGTATAGCGTTTTGTATATAATAAAGTTATCTTAAACAAAGATCTTTGAAATAAAGCCGTGGCTTCAGGAAGATTTCTAATATAATCCAATCACAAGAGCTACTTGGAAGGATAAGTTAAATCTTCAATGTAGACAATTAAATTACTCTTCAAATACTTGATAGAAACAGAAAAGCACCTTTAAGTTTTTCTTCCCAGTCTTCCAAAATCCTGCTTTAGATTCATTGCCTTATCTCCCAGCTGTATAACTGCAGTGCCTTTTCTGACCTCTTCTTCCAGTTGTTTTGAATACCAGTCCTAAAATGTTGTTTGCCTATTTTAATCATGCCTCTCTAAAGCAAGAAGGAGTATGGTTCAGTGGTACTGGTCTGGGATTTGGGAGACTGTCATTCAGTTCTCTGCTCTGCCACGTGTTTTTTTGGGTACTGTTATTCTTAAATTCCTTGTATCTGGTGTTCAGGTGGTTACTAATTACGGTATTTCTTGACTTTATGGTGGTGTTCTGATTATAAAAGTAATGTGATTGTATAAATACAAATAAAATTAGTAACACGAAGATTCACTTCTCTTCTTTTTGGGTTTGTTTGCTAATGTTCATGCTTTTCCTTTGTAAAGTACTACTTAAAAGCGGTGGTACTTTGACACTTTCAGTTACAGCCTTCCAAAGACAGAAGACCTCAGTTCCCAAACCTTGTATTACTTTGCCTAGATAAAGTTTTGCTGATGACACTAGGAAGAAATGTAGCAGTGAGCAAGCTTGATTTGAGGATGGAATGGTGTGGTGTCTCTGCTTCTTCTCCCCCTCCTCCCCCTCCCCTTTCTACCTTGCTGTCAAAGGCAGTAGGTATGATGTTTTTCAAGGAACATTAAAAATGATTGGGGTTTATTGGTCTTCATATTACAGTTGTGCTTGCCAAGCACCATATAATAAATGTAGATGTTTTTCATTTTCTGCAAGTGTACTTTCTCTTATGTTAGGCTGTGTCTTTTAGCTATATAGCTTCAATTAAAAGTTTTCTTTGTATTAGGTTGATGAAGGCGAGTAATAGGTGTCCACCGGTACAGAATGGCTGGCAGCTTAGCTTGCAGTGTTTTTTGTTTGGGGAAAGCAGTAGCCGTAAGGTTATCAGAATACTTTGGAAATCAGTAAGACATGTGTTAGTATTGACAGCGTGAGACAGGAAAAACTGTATTTATAAATGAGTGTCAGGTAAACCTCCCTATTTCTCCTCTGCAACATTGCATCGTGAAGCCGTCGACATGTACTGCTCCTGTGCCAGCTCCTGAGATGGGTGCTACGTTCCACTCCTGCATGATGGAACGAGCTGGAGGAGCACATGGCATGAGGCAGCGCAGTGACACTGGCGTGGTGCTTGCTAGGACACTGCTGGAGCTGACCGTCCTTGTGTAGGAACTGGCTGCCCTCAGCTCTGGAGTGCTGGGGTGGCTCCCAGTGCTGTGAGGAGGCCTTTGTGTGCTTCCAGGAAAGAAGGATGGAGAGAGTACTAAGAAAGAAGTATTTTTGTCATTGTTCGGATAGCTATGTATTTTGTACAGTCAAAATTTGTACTTATAAAAACTTGTGATTAACAGCAATGTAAAGGGAACAGGGTAATTTCTGCCATTAATGTGTGTGTGTATGAGGAAGTACGTGTCTGATCTAGAAGGTGTGTTTGAGAATGCTTTTGTAGTTATCTTCTTTTGGGAACTGGAGATCAGAGCGGTGTAGGTTCAAAACAATGGAAGAATGTGCTGGGCTTAATTGTACAAAATGCATGAGGATGAGCTGTTTATTGAGGACAAGCTGAATTCATTTTCGTGGCTACTTCTGAAGGAAGCAAGAAATAAAAATAAAATTAATCTTGGATCTCTGAAGACAATGATTTTATTTTTTTTCTCACCATTAAAGTTTGGATGTTAAAAGTTGCTAGAAGAACTTGTCCGTGCTTACAGTATCTTACAATATCTTTAATACCTGTTAAGTTAAACCACGTGTTAGACAAGCTGCTATTGAAAATAGCATTTGTATAATTTGTTTTACTTTTAAAAGCAATTAGAGTCCATATACAAGAGCTTTTTAAACATTTTTATTTACTTTTATACTGTTCTTGGGTCACATAAAATGTTACATTGTGAAATCATTTTGGATCAGTTGTCAATCGTGTGTTATCCCTTTGTTCTGGATTTATATTATGGCAACAGTGATGCCATCCTGTCTTTCGCTTCTGTCAGCGTTCATTTTCTGGGAGGAAGTAAACGCTGAATAGTGTCCCTTTTATGTGTTCACTGGAATTTTGAGAAGTACAGATTATTCAATCAGTAGAAATGTGTCCATGGACGTCTGCCCTTAGCATTGCTGTAGTGCCACCTCAGAAAGCAGTGTGGTTTAGAGATGTCTTGGATAGTTGACATGCTGCCTTGCATGTTCCTCTGTGTTTTAGAGAGATTAGAGTTAGTTTTTTGAGTTTTTTTGGGGGGAGGGATTGGTGTTCTTCCCCAGATCAGCATTCCACTTGAGACTTGAATGGTGTCTTACATTAGTGTATTTATTGCTGCTTCTTTGTTGACAGGAGTTAGGGAAAATTAATCGTCTCCATAAAACTTGCTTTTACAGGAATTAGAAGCATTAACTTGTGAGTAAGATGCATTGCTCAACATATGGCCAGAGGGAAGGAAGGGGTCTAGACCAGTCGTATCTGTAAAACTTAGGCTTCCATTAAAATGTAGCAGAGCAACAGGATTTGACTGTGCGTGCATTGAGGCTCCTTGCATCAGAAGGCTGTTCTGAAGAGAGACTAAAGGTGATCAGATAGGCTGAAAGGCAGTGCTGCTGAATGGTGATTAAAATTACCTTGCTAATTTTGGGGGAGAGGGAATAGATTTAATGCAATATGATAATAATTTATTTAACCGGTGGTGTCTTAATTGTGCTCTAATTAGAGTTTGAGGGCAAAATTGTCAGGAAAGTAAACTTCTCGAGGACCTTAAAAATTTAGGATGAGACTTTCAATGATGATGATGAGTAGGGAAGGGATGGACTGAAGACCTTTGCTCTTCTGACAGCTTCCATTTTCAGCAATTCCTTGTCGTGCTGCGGCAGTATGAGATCAGAAAATACAAATTCTGTGAATGAGAATCCTGTGGATTTAACACTGAGGGTGGCGATGTATGTAAACATCCGAGTTCACGTACGGGGAAGTAAGACCTGCAGAAGGAAGCTAGATGAAGGGTGATGGCAGAAGACAGGCTTTCCTGGCAGCAGCGTCAGTCGAGGAAATGGTGAGAAAAATCCCTTCTTCAAATTAGTTGTTCAGTTGTGGCATAAGTACAAGATGGGGGAGGAAAGAGGGAGTACTTCTGTTTCTTTTTCCACAGCTGTCTTACGAGAGGCTGTCTTCTTGCTTAATGGGTAATAGTAAAAGGCTTTTAGAAGACGATGCAATATGAAAATGTGTGGAGCAGAGTAAGTGTGTAAGAGTCATCACCACATTTTTCTGGGAATTTCCTGTCATGTTTGTATGCTCTCCTGCCTTCCCATGCGCCATCATTTGCCTTTCTGTTCACTCCTGTTTCCTAATAGCCTTTGAGGAGCTGGTGGTAAGTTTTTGAAGTCCTAGTCTCTTAAACAGACTTTAGTCACAAAGTTAGGCATACGTTAGGCAGCTGCTGTCTGGAATAGTAATTGTGGTTCAGTCTGCTTCATGCCCTCCTTTCACTGGATCTCGTGAAGCATTGCTCATCAACCCAACTAAGCAAGCAGGCTTACAACACTTCTGAAAACTGGGTTTTTATCTCTTTTAAGCCTCTCAGAGATTGAATCAGTAGATCTTTCTGTAATTTGAAATAGCTGGTATCGTTGGGAGAAGTTTGCCAAAATTTTGCTGATCAACTCCTAAGTCCAGGAGACAGTTCTACATACCATCCTCACTTCGAAGACTGAGAGGGTCCCATTGATGGTTAGGTATCACCCATAAATAATTTTGAAGAAAGCAGGTAATTTGGTCTTAAAGAAACTGAAAGTTTAGATGCTTCCTCTGCTAGTAACACAAAGGGCTGTGAAATGCAGGGAACAGTTAGTCTGACAAGGCTTCATGTAATTTCTGTTGGCAGGTAATTTTCTATATTTTAAGTAAAGAAAACGTTACGTCCCTTCTGCTAGCACTGAGAAGAGCTTAGATTTCTAATGTAAGACATAAACCCCCACTTCTCCTCTGAATGCATCTATCCAACCTGTTTGTTACTCGGTACCAGACAGGCCTCTTGGAAATGCAAATATTTCCCTCCTTCCTTCACTTCTCCTCCAACAGTTCATTTAATCTGCATTTCTGATGTCTTTGTGGCTTTTCTGTTGTTGCATGGAAGTGCTCTCTGCATTAAAGATAGACTTGATCTTATTTGAGAAAAGAAATTGCTGTTACTATGGAAAAAATAGGTTTTAGTGAGCATATTGTTGAGGATATATCTCAAAACACAGTAACTCTCTCCACACACCTTTCTTTTAATAGTTGTTTGGTCAATCAATCATTACATGTGTTTTAGTAGTTCATTTCCTTCATGAATATCTAATTATTTCCTGAGTAGCTCCCAATGTGTGTTGGTTTTTTTAAGCAATCTTAACAGATAAATGGATTAATTCGGTCGTTTCCAAACAAGTTATCCACATCAAGTTCCTATGTTCTTAGGTCTTAACCTTTCATTAGCAATGAAGGAAATGTTCGTATTGGGGATTACTGTTCCTGGGGGCAACATCCATTGTGTACCATTGGATATTCAAAGGTGCTTTTGAGGTTTTGGTTTTTCATTTGGTGTATACTTGACTTTCTGAGAAAAGAATCAGACTTTTAAAATAGGCTTTGTTCTTCCCCCAAACTTTAGAAGGCTCTTTAAGATATGGATCCTGGTGCCTAAATGTACTCTTCCTAACTGTGATACTTTTGTGATGTGTGTGTAAGGTTTTTTCTTGTTTATTATAGTTGTGTAGCCAAATTTAGACACATTTTAAAATGACAGAATTAAGGTCTTCATTGTCATTATTGTGAAATCACCTTTATTTATGTGGCTGCCCTCTGGTTTTGTTTGGGTGTTTCTTCTGGTGTCTTGAGCCCCCCCCCCCCCCCCACCAAAAGGGGGGCATTGCGCGTGCTTA
>NW_009648543.1:1556099-1590371 GCF_000708025.1 Charadrius vociferus | reverse complement strand
CCAACAAGAGGGAGGCTTAGTGTGCCCTTAGGACACTGCGGGTTGGATTAACAGCTTTTTACGATACGAATAAAAGGATATCTTGCTCATGTCCTCTGCATTGCCTTTTTTGCTCATGTAATAGCAAAGTAAACTTATTCCATTCAGTAACCATGGGAATTACCCCAAATTACTATTTTCCTCCTTCCCCATTACCTTTTTTGCAGTTCTAGTGAGTGGAAACATACATACTACTAGCTTACTGTATGATCAGATGAGTGTCAGAAGTGGTAGTGCTATGAAATAATGGGATTGTGCAGTTTAGGGCAGCAGAGGGGGACACATTTGAAGACAGCAGGGATCTCTCCAGGTTGATGGTACCAAGCTGTTAATCCAGCTTTCATACAAAACTGCAGGTGGAGTTTATGGTATAGTTGGGGTGGAGTGCATAGGGGAGAAAAGAGCCATGTTCAGAGTCTCAGAGGCACACAGAGGGCAGCACCATTGGCTTGTCCTGTCTTTCCCCATCCTGCTGGTTAGACTGTGACCTGTTCACGCTGCTCCCAGCCAGTCCCTCCTGCTCCATCTCTGCTGTTAGTGCGTCTCCTTCTCTGTCTGTGCCTCCCTGCACCATTCGTTGCCTTTTGATTGCTGCCTCCTCTTCTTCCAGATCCTGGTTCCCATGCTCCTCATCCTTCTGTATCATGGTGTGCCTGCTACCTTCTTTTCCTCCATGGTGTTCAGGTGCTAACAGGGATTGCATTGAGACTGGAAGGAGAAGCTGGCTTCCTAGTCTCTGTTCCTGGAATACAAGGAGCAGGGAGCAGGGTTGTACTGGAAATGTTTTTCTGCAGCTGCTCCATGCAGCTGGAGCAAGCCTCACGATGTCCTGGCATACTGGAGTTGGGTGGGTGTGTATGCAGGAGAGGTCCTGAGAAGCTGGCGCACATTCAGTGGAGATTAAATCTGCAAAGAACAGGGCTTCCGTACTTCACAGAGTTATGTTGAGCATGTGCAACAATATTCCGCCTCTTCCACTCCTCTGTGCCTTGACCAAACTTGAATGTTTTTCCATGGGGATAGTAGGAGATGTAAAAAAATTCAGGTCCTGGTGTTAGTAGCACTTGAGATTATTTGGAAGACTGCTGTAGAAATCTAGTACGGGGGTGGGCAGGGACGGCATTTTTTCCTCTGCTTTATTCTTTCAAATGGCTGAGCTGTTTTAATTGAAACTTCTCACAAGAGAAGTGCCTCATGAGAATGAGGCAAACCCTCAGGAGGGAGATCTTCAGCGGAACGATTTCAGTCCAGCAAAATTAGAAGCAATCAAAAAATTGCCTAACGAGGCAATGCCTAACGAAGCATACCAGACTTCCTAATGAATGGGTGGCACTGCATTATAGTAATGTGTAGATGATACAACTTCATACTAGAGCAGTATTTGGATACCTGCTACTTTTTGTTTGTTGATATGCAATACTTCCAGATAAACAGTTCAGATACTTCTTCTGCGATGTACATCTTTTTCAATATAAACAAACACTGCTCTTACCACTATGGAAAATATGCTCTAGGTCAACCACGAGATGTTGGGCTAGATGCAAGAATTACCAGCTAAAGTTTTGTGGTCTGTATTATGCCGGAGATCAATTAGATGATGACAGTGGTTCCTTCTGACCTTAAAACATGGACCTGGCCACTCTGTGCTGCTGTCGTGGAAGTTGGAGGCTTCCTGTGGCTCCGACTCCTCGAGGGCTTGGGGCTGGGAGGGAGGGAGCTGAAGCTGGCTTTCTGCAGCTTTTCCCCTTCCTAGTATTGGAAGGGGGATAGGGAATTGAACTGAAAATATCTGTGTTTACTAACTGCAAAGGAATGCATAAATATAGAACAATATGCAAATACAGAAGATTACTCGCAAAATATGTGACTGTGTGGTGCAAGGGGCCTTTGAGTGAGCAATATCCAAGGGGAAACTTTGGAAGAGACACCTTCAGCTTCTAGAGAGACTTGTCATTTGCGAATGATGATAATAATACAAACCACAGAAGTTGGTTTCCTGAGTTGCTGTAAATGGAAGCGTGTTTTTAACACTCCTTCTTTTCTAACACAAATGTAGGAAGCTGGCAAAGTAGCTAATTTCAGTACTCTAGAAAGGTTTAAAGCGAAATAATCTAAGGAAACGGAAGCCTCTATTTTTAACCTTCTCGGTCATGGGAGGTGGGGAGGAAGAAGAGGAGGCCATCTACTGTTGAAGTCTCTCTAGTATCTGACTGTATAAATTTATTCTAATTTCCACTGTTGCTTTAGTAAAGAGGTACTTGTTACTTGTGGATGCTCGGTTATGTTCAAATTAAGATTAGTGTAGGTTTGGTGAAATGGTGAGTCTTCTATAATTGTGCTTTATCTCCTGTTGACTGATTTTTTTACTTTCCCATTTTTTGATCTGAAATTTTATACTGTAAAAAAAATACATTACTGGGGCTGTTTTACTTTTTGATTTAGTTTCTCATACAGAAAATGAATTTTTCTAGTACGAAGTATTTTTTATATTGGGTTTGAACAGGGTGTCTTAAGATCTATTTTTTTCTTATAGCACTATTACTCTTCATAAGAAGTACATTATCTGGCTGAATTTCTCTGGATTTTTCACAAAATATTTTTTATTCCTGAATTTTAGCAAAAGCGTGACAATGAAATTATGAATAATTCCTCATATTACTTACTTGGAAGTATTCTATTGGTCTAGCTGGAAGCTTTAATATAACATATTACAAAACTACTGCAACCATAGAAGTAATAGCATCAAACTTCATAACTTCAACCTCTTAAAAAATTTCACATTAACATAAATCTGTAAAACTGTCTTTTTCTTTAGGATATGTTACTGAATTACTAATATTGATTGGGGAATACGCTGTTAGTTTGAAAGGTCAGCTTTAAGGAGGACTGTAGGAAGCAAGTGTATTTGGAGAATAGTAATAATACTGGGATGATTAAATGTTGGGAAAACAGGGGCTAAGTTTTCCTAAAAGCTTGAAAATTACTGCTGACAAAGGGGTCAACCTGGAGCATGGAAGCAGTTGTAAAATTTTAAATACATATTTTAGAGAATCTTCTCCCCAACACCTGCGTTATTAACATTGTATATTTGTAGCTTACATGAATTTGTATTTGTGACTGGTAGGTTGAGAATGTTGAGACTCAAAAGCTTGGAAATTATATAAACCATCATGTCATAAAGTATAAATAATTTGGCAGCTATATCTGTAATTTTAAAGTAAAGACAAGGAGTGAGCTGTGGAGAATAAATGCTGCAAATCATTGCAGAACCATAACTTTTTTCCTTAGGTAATTACTGGGCTCTAAGAAATTATTTTACTTAGCAGAAGGGTAGTTGCTCCAGTGGTATAAAAGAAGCAAAGAGTTTAGGGACATACGGTTTCTTTTGTTAGATCTCCTGATATGTTTGGAAGAAAAAAAAAAGGACGCGTTTTAAGCACAGTTTTCTTCAATGGGTTTATTTTTAGACCACATTTAATACCTTAAAGATAACCATTAACTGTTTTTGTAATACCAGTTAAAATACGGTTTACTGAAGCTTTTAAATAAGTAGGTAGATTGAGGATGTATATGCATTCACTAATGACTTGTCCATCGCCACTTCTAGGCAGCTGAAACATGCGCCCATTTGTGCTTGACTAAGGGTCTCTAACTCCTGGAAGAGCGGAAAAACCTTAACTAATGAGGTGACTGCCATAGATCACTGCTTGCAAGAAATGGAGTCTGAAACCAAAAGCATCAAAGATCCTGTCAACATATTTCCACTTCAGTTGCTTAGAGCTAAGTCAAGCTTAGTAACTCTTCAGGCAAATGATTGAAACAGTGCCCTTGGATCGTGTGTGTGCCACATTAGTTGCACTCTTTTGCTCCCACATAAAGTATTGCTTTATTAATGTAGTTCCGAAACTTAAGAAGAGAAGGGTCTGGAAAGCCTGCCTTACAGATCCGTGGCATAGTTTGGGCAGGGGTCTGCTGGAGCGCAATGTAACGCCGTCTCTGGTCACAGGTTTCTCTTTGTGCCGCTTCACTAAGTGGGGCTTGGGGCCAGGGCTGTGGCCTTTTACAAGGCAAAATTTCTCTGCTGTGCAGGCAACGTCAGCGCGTGACAGCGCAGTAGCACGTTAGAAGACATTGCACAGAAATGGTACAAGAGTCCATAAAACTTCCAGGAATGTGATAGTTGAACGTGTTTGAGAAATGCCATATGTGGTACTTTTAGGAACAATACAGGGGAAGTATAACACTGTTTTCAAGCAGGCTGGAAGAGAAGGAAGAGCAAAGCTGTTCTGAAAGGTTAAATGAGAAACTTTTGTCTTGAATTTCTAATGGTAGCTGGCAGCGTAGACTTCTCTGGGTGTGAGGCATTTGTTTACTGTTTTACCTCACAATTTGTTTTTAATAGGATGTATGTGAAGTCATGGTATGCATATTCTTTTGGCACTTATCTACACATCACTTTGTTCCGAGACTTGAAAAGAATGGTCTCTTGAATATATATTTTTCCAACCATTGTTTTATACTTGGTCCAGTTGCATTTACTTTTTCCTCCCATTGTTTGTCACTTTCTGCTTCATTTCTTTAGAAATGGTTTCTGGTAACTTCTGACATGTGTTTTCTCTTTTATTAGTTTAATTGAGTAATACTTATTGGTGGAAATAGTTACATGAAATTAATTTCAGTAAAATTTAATTGAATATACTCCAATTATAGTAACTTTTTTTTTTAGGATTGAGGCTTAAAATATTGTAAAACATCAAATTGCTTAAAATTTTCACTGGGACTAGTGCTGAGCTTGTTTGTGCACATAGACATGACAAATGTCTGTTTCTAATCTCATTAAACTTCAGTTTACCTCTAGGGGAACGCTAGTAGTTAAGTATAGTTTGACTATAGCCTATTCTAAAACATTGTTCCTTCCAGACTACAGAAGTATAAAATCCCTTTAGCATCGTGTTCGTTGCCATGTTTTCTAGCATGATGGGCCTTCTCAGTGTATGAGAATGGTTTTCTTCGGTTAATGAGCAGTTGTAGATCACATCAGGATGTAATTGCGTATATATCTCAAGATTCTGCTATTAACCTCTGCGTGTCTTCAACTACTTGCCTTCTAGTGGGCCCAAAGATTATTAGTTAACATAAGATTCTTGGGTTTGCTAACAGAGACTTGTCTAAAGTGATATGAAGTGTTCACAAAAGTGTTTTGCAGTGCTTTACTGAAGAATGTTTAAGTTAAACCTCTGTCATTTGACACTTCATTGTTTTGTCCAAATACCATTAATTGCATGTGTGTGTATGTGTGTGTATATATGTATATACACAAATATATATATAAAATTATTTCCAATCTGGCTGGTTGGTAAAGAAGAATGATAAATTTAAGGGGAGAGAGGCCTTCAGCAGTGCAGAGCTAACCATTACAAACGTACAGAAACTTGAATTACCAATGGCTGTTAAAACATTTAAGAAAAATCTCTGCCATAATGTTTGGGATAATCACATAGACTTCCAGATTTTGAAGAAAAGTTTAGTCTAGCAAGGTTAGACTTAAGGGTAGCAAGCTAGTCAGCAAGTGCTGGCATAATCTTTCTGGATATAGGACACAGGAGGTTAGCGAGGTAACGTGGTAGATGAGAAGACAGTTTTGAAGAACTTTACCCTTTTGCTTCTGTACTACTCTAGAGATAGCCAAGTTACGTTAATAAACTAGAAATGAAAGAGGCAATGTAACAGTGAGGGTGTGCTAATCATTGTGATATGAAATTGAAGTCATTCTGCAGAAACTATTCCAGTGCGTGATATACTGTCTTTCAGCATTTAAGGACATTTTAGTTACTTGTTACTGAGGTGTAAAGCTTCTTTTGATGTCTCATTTTCTTCTAATGTGTGGAACTTCATGGACTTGAATTTGGAGTTTTATGTCCCATTTTTGTTCCTCGTCTGCTAGCAACCTCCCTTTTCCTGTCTGCTTCATTTTCTTCCTGCTTTGGACTCCTCCTGTTATTCTTGTTCATGTCCAAAGAGCTTATAGCTAAGAACTTGGCTGGTAAGGTCTCACAGATGCACCTTTTCACCTTTGCTCAGATGACTTCCATTAGGAAAGTACAGGTGTTTCCTCCTCATCCGGTAGTTGCATACAGAAATTGTGACCAGCAATCAGAAGAGAACAATTTTGTGTGTGTACACATATGCTTACACACCGGCACGTATGTGGTCCTCTGTGTAACAGTATAGCCGCTCATCACCTCTCCCAGTGACTCTTCTACAATGGTTTAGTTAACTGGTGGGCAGGATTGTGGCCAAGTAAGCAACTCAGAAATCGGAGTTCTCAAACCAGAAGAGTCATTGCAAAACTAAGGATACAAATGCCAAGCGGTTTCTTGGATGGAACTAAACATAAAAATAGGTTTTAATATGTACTGAGGACTTAGAAATCTGACAGCTGAGTGAATTGCTCTTCTCCAGCAGAAGGCTGCAGAACTGTGGTTTGCAGGATGGAAGAAATAAACAGATCACTGCAGGGCTATCCTTTATTAACTGGGACCTTAATTACCAATAGCATATAGTTGGAAAACACTGTTATTCGCAGAAATTGGGGGAAAAGTTATAAACTATTCAGAATCGGTGAAACTAGAACACTGCATTACTTGCCCACTCTGAAGCTGTGCTGTGTCTGGATGGATGTAGTGTCATGTTTGGCTTCTTACACAGGTGAAAGAATTCAGCTTGCTTCTCAGATTCTGAAGTTCCCCATTAAATTTGCTTTATCTTTTAGGCTTTTGATTTGTATCTGTTTGGGTTTTTTTGAAGTCTCTCCCAGTAGGCAAGTCCTTGAGAAGATCTTGTAAATATTTAGAGATTTTGAGTAACAAAGGCAGCTTTATTAGGATTGGCAAAAGAAAAGTCATAAATATCTTGCATGTTACTGTTTATAGCTAAGAACATATTGAATAGGAAGGTCAAATTTGACATCAGTTTAGTAAGACTGTAGTGTCCTAATTTCCCCCTCTTAACTGTCTAAGCTGCCGCATATTCCTCCTGCCGAATGGAATTTTGTCTGTTTTCTGGTCTAGATGTCAAGTCACCTGCTGCCCAGACTGTCTTCCTTCAGCCAGCCCCTCCGGCAATTGCCTCTCTACTGCCGCTGATCTTGGGCTCTGGCTGGTGGCTTTGTACAGTTGCCTGTAACTTCAGGCTATCTGTGCATATGCAAACAAAACATGTTTTAAAGCGCTCATGGACAGTTGTATTTAACACTTCTGCCCCCATTTTTTTATTGTTTACCCTCTGTAAAAAAATAGTAAATAGTAGAAACAAAAGCAGTTTTCTTAAAAGCACTGACTTTTAACCTGGCTGTGACTTTTGAAGGAGGAATTTTGGTCATCTTGATGAAATGTGGGTATCTTTTCAGCAAGAATTTCCGATAATATTTGTGTTCTGAATTTGGATATGGATCATAGCTGCTGTTAAGAAATGAATAGCTGCTTGGAAGACTTGGCTGCTTGTGTGGAACTGTTTCAGCAGTTCCTGAGCAGCCAGACAAGTTATGCGAGAGCTGCAATTGGGCATAGCATTTTGTTTTATGTTTCGACATACTAAGCCGATATTTCTTAGCTGTTTTGCTTTTGGGGAGTATGATAAAGGATAAAAACAAAAATTATATTATTTCTCTGTTGTTGCTTGTTAGTAAATGTTTATTGTTTCTAGAATAGTGAAAGGTTAGAGGGTGGCCTCAGGTACATTTCTTGTAGGTGTTTGTGGGCAATATAAACTTTTGTTACTTCTTCTAAAGTCAACAAATGACATGTTATCTCTTACTTATACATGTAGCTTCACATACATTTTGCATCAAGAAATCTACTTGTTCCTGGTTTTCATGGCCACCTGGCCTATTAGCATTACATGTAGCAGTGAATATGTTGTGTACGATGAACAGTTTTCATCTAATACGTGTATAATACCCTGCCCATCAGAAGAGCGTTAGTGAGATAAAAAAAAATATGTAAAGGGACTGCCTTGCATGAAAAAGTGAATTTTTTTTTGTTTGAAGTTAATTGATTCAATGTAGCACACAACACAGGACATGATGATCTGAAACACTGTAGGAAACAATTATTCCATTCAGTTTTTGAGTGCCAAAATAGAGTGCTCGTGCATTTTGGTCAATCCACTGAGTTTTTATAATATTATTTCCATTTTTCCTGAATGCTTTTCTTCAGCACGAGGTCATGAGAGGTAGATAGCTGCTGCTGCTGCTTACTCTTCTTGACCTACGTAAGCTCAGGTAGCAGTAAACCAGTTAGGGACTGAGAATAGGATGGCTGATGAAGTTTGTCTATGTTGCCCTGTTGCACAGATGTTAGAGCTGCTTTTTAAGCAGCTCCTGAAGCACTGTAGGTTACAGAGTGGGCTTAAAAGGAACTGCCACCAGCTTGTTTGCCACGCTGTAAACAGTGGATGGACAAATAACTCAAATATTTGTCTCAGCATAGGTTGTCCAGGTGTGTGATACCGCGTGTTAAAGGCAGTTAACACTTGCTTCCATTAAAAAAAAAAAAAACAAACAAAAAAACCCCTAACAAAAACCCACACAAAAACCCCTAGAAAATCACTCAATAGTGAACACATGTTTTTCTCCACGCTTTTAAGCATTGATGTTGATTCATTACTGTAGCTGGCTAATGCCATCCTGTGCCTTCTCTTTTGCACATTGACGTATGCTGTGTTGGCTTATGATACTGCAAAATTAATTGAAGCAAATACGCTGATTTGACACCTCTTTCATGTGCTTATTTGCTGTTTTAAAAAAAGAATGAAAATTACTGCAAAATACAGTGTGGTCTTAAAAAGACTGAATTTCAAGTGACCTTTAGAAGAGCTGGTGCTGTTACTTCCTTGCTGTAGGGTAGCATTTTATTTCTAAGGGAAACGTATCCCAGTGGTGACTCTGAATACAAGTTACCTTCTTTAAGTCATTGTCCTGAACACAGAATCTCATTTGTGCAAGTTTCTGTCTGGCCGTCTGTATTGTGGATTTATTTTAATGAAGGATTGCGTAGATGTTCAGTCATGTTATTTTATTCAGAAGTTGAGTTTAAATTATGCCATAAACTGAAGATAAATCATTTGGATTAAGAAAAAAGTTATAAGGGATTTTTATCTTGAAAACATACATATAGTTTGGTGAACTTTGTCGTAGTTTTGACTAAGCAGTCAGTATGTAATTTGACAAACTTTATTTCAAAATCCAGCTCATTTTCATGACTTGGCTACTTGAGAAGAGCCGAGTCCGTAATAGAGGACTGACAGTGAGGATAACGATGGTGTACTCTGGAGTGCGGTGACAGGGGGTCCGGAGTTCATGGTGGCGTTTGCTGCAAACAGCCCGTGCCTGGCTGGCGTGTGCTGCCAGGAGCTGTGGCTGCGTGGGGTTAGTTGGTGGGGGGCTGTTTCTGAACCCTGTGGGAATCTCCTTGCTCCAGCAGCCAGGCAGCATGTGCGGGATGTGTCCCTGCCCCGCTTGGTGGGGCGGGAGGCTGTGGCTGCTGAGGAGGAAGATGCTCTCTTCAGGGCAGCCTGCTTGGAGGAGCTGGGGGGGGTCATGGCACAGCTGGGTGGCCACAGACACTCTGTGTGTCTCACAGAGAAGGTCCTGCTGGCCCAGAGCGCACTGCTGCCCAGGCACGAGCTACCGTGGTGGAAGGTGTCCATGAAGTGCCTCCAGGACTGCGCTGTGAATTTTAAAAGCAAAGTAGCAGCCCCTCCCTTGCCTCCCATCTTCCCCCTCAATATAAACAGCTCTTCTTGCCCATGTCTGTGAAACAACAACAACAAAAAAGCATCTTCCATTCCTACTAAATTTCTTGGGGCTTTTTTTGCTGTGCGGTTGGAAGATATAAGAGCCATGATACAAAACAAGAGGATTAGTTGAATTTTATAACAATGTCTGTAAGTTAAGTTCATGTTTGAAAGAAGGTAAGAAGAAAATGCCTGGCTGAAAGCTTTAAAGTGCGTGCATGATTTCTCATTTTGCCTTTTTTCTTTCTTGCCTTGTGACGCTTAAGCAATATACTCAGCGTAATACCTTACTTTGGATAAACTATTGCTAGATTTATCAGAATGCTTAATTATTTTCTAGTTCTACTGTTACTCTTTTTTAAATTGGCCGGTAGTTTTCAGATCTGTAAAGTGAATTAATACAGTTTCCTAGCTTGGAATTCACATTTGTCAGGCAAAAACATCTATCCCATTAGACAGCTATTCAGACTGAGGTCAGATTTAAGAGAATGTTTCTCCTAGTTGTCTGTTGAGGAGTATCAAATTTTATTAGACGTTTTCTGCCTCTGCTGTTGAACCTGACCAAAATCAAGAACAAAAATAAAAGCACTGTGGACGGTTGCTGTTCTTGCATCCTTCCCTCTGTCTCCCCTACAGATGGTGGCTTTTCATCAGAACATGGTGGTTCTTTTTCACAATTAGCCCTCATGGTTAGTGCTTTCCTCTTAATCCAGGCCCACGTTGGAAGGTAAGGTGACCCTGGATGTAATTTAGGCATCTAGACGTTGTCTGAGAGATGGCAGCTAGTTTGCAGTGGTGTTTCTACTTTGGAAACACCTTTTCGATTTCCTGTTCAAGATCTTGCAAAAACAGGCTCTGTTTGTCTTAATTTAGTTCCTCCCGGGGGAAGTTTTGCTCAATTAGACGTAGGGATTTCAAGCAGCCAGGGCCCTCTGATGTGGCATCAGAGCTACGGGAAGACTGAGGATCTTATCTAATATTTTTTGATGCCTTGTGTGTTTAGTGATCTGGTTTTGTTTTTGAAAATCCATAACAATGAAATTGCTGCCCCACGCTATTGGTCAAACTGTGTTTTGGAGAGTTCAAGTATGCATTTTCTTTGAACCTAGGAATGTTCCTTTATTATTTAAAGATTGAGTTTTTCGGTGTTTTTTTTGGGGGGGTGAAATTAGATTCTGTTAACAAAGTATACTAAAGCTGAGAGCAGTTTTGCAGTAATTTATCTAAAATGGTATTTAGCCATTGCCTTTTGCCTTTTATTTTTTTATTTGCATTGTTGTCTTTGCTTCCCACCCACTCCCTGCCATGAACTGATGCATTCAAGAAATATCTGTTGCTGCTGCATATACAGAAAGCTATAGTAATGCATTCTGGAATCCTGTATATGGGTAATGGACAAAGATATTAAATACACAAGGATGAGGAAAAACACCTCTTAGAAACAGTTTTATTCTACTGTTTGGTTTTATTATGTAGTTTGATTTCTGCAGTCAAGCTGTTTAGCTTTATAATTGATGCAGAGAAAATATTAATAAAACTTGGGGGTTCAGATAAGTCTGTTTTACTGCATGCAAATACTAGACTTCCATTGATTCTTAACGAAAACATCTAATTTGGGCACAGTTAGAGGTGACACAGGTGCATGATAATGCTCAAAGATTTTTCTCTCATCTTGGTGTGCAGGATTGGGGGGGGGGAAGCTTTCCCTTTCTTATGTGTTTCTGTATTTGCTTTTGAAGGGATGCAGAGTTGTGAAAGATTGGGTGCCTAATGACTGAAGGGCATCATTACTTTTGGAAAGAAAAAATGTTTCAGGATAATGAAGAATCAGCAAATCAGTTAATCTGAAGTTATGGTTGACTCTTTGATATATGCAAAATTGGCCCCTGTGGATGACTGTCACTTGTACCAGGGCTGTAGGTCCCGTCGCTGCAACCAGTTAATGCTGTAAACTGGTCCCAGAAGAATTCTGTTTTCAGCTGGAAGTTTAGAACCTTCTTATTTGTGTCTGTCAGTTGTCAACAGGAGTTGATCACTGATGACGGATAAAGTGCCTTTGTTGTTCTTTACTACTGTGAATAGCATAGTTCAGGGCAGCCCTGTTTTTTATTTAATCAAAGATGGCAACATTTTTGTTCTGTCTTTGTCTTGGTAATGCTTCAAAAAGTTTTTTGTCTTTATTTTAACTTTGAAATGTTTTAACAGATGTACTTGCATCTTTTACAATTCTTTATATAGAAGCAGAAAAGACCTGTCCTATTTTACAGTGCTTAAGCTAATTAAAAAAAAACAGAGGGTAAAGCAGTATTTCCAGAAGATACTTCATTTCAGCAGTCTACTGCTGTAATTTGTGGCTGACCTCCAATATCCATATCTGCATCTGTTCCATTTTGTCTTTGTTATTCTGGAAGCCCTTAGTTTCCCTAACTGGGAAAAAAAATAATCTTGTCCTCAGAGTTGTGCTGGTTAAACTAGAAACGTATTTTTTCAGTTGACTTAGTTAAACTAGTGCAAAACACAGGGAGAAACTTCTAATTCTTAGTTTAAACTTTGCATGTTTTGGCCTAGGTGAATTGAATGAAGAAAGTTAAAGCTACATAGACATAAATGTGACCGAATCGAGAATCAATGTGATGTTATACTTTGTCTGAAGGGAATCCAGTTTGGAGCAACTTTGAATATAGTTTAAAATGTGCATTATCAAGTTAATAATGCTTTGAATATCTGGAAGACAGCTTTTTATGTGTTCTTTTTCTTACAAGGTTTCCTTCAAAACCATTAATTAAACTGTTCATGCATGCTTTATAGCATTGGAATAAAAACCAGTTAGACCAGATGCATTTGCTTTCTTCAGTCTCCCTTTTCCAGAAAGTGAGCGTTGTCCTTGTGTTGGAAGTCTGAGCCCTGGTGGGATCACGGAGAGCATTGAATTCAAGTTTTTGTAGTGTGAAAGGTTAGAGTATCGTGTGCAGGTTTTATATACGAATAAAGGGTGAGGGTGTGTTTGTATAACAGGCAAGCATGTCTCGTAACTCATTCCAAAGAAAATCTTGTCTCTAGTGTGGTAATTTAGGAGCCAATGTCTAGACTACTTTGAGAAATTGTAAACATGATGTCTTTAGAACAAACCATGAGAGTTCATAAAAAAATGCTGCACATTATATTTTTAATATTTGACTGAATTCCAGGGAGATCAGAAGTATTTTGGCAATATTTGGTCTGCCTGACTGCTAGATGAATTACTGAAAGAATGCATATGGCAGTCCGTAGTAACATTTTCTTTCTTGAATATAGCAGCTTTGGATTTGCATGGTTGCATGGTGTAAACTATGTATTTGTCAGTATTGGCAAATTTTTACTTAAAGTAATGGTGCACAAGTTTTTGTACATCTTCATCTTATTGAGCTGTTCATGCATGTTTGAGAATCCGTAACGTATGATCAAGCTCTTTATTATTTGACCTAAATGACTTGATCTTTGTACTGCTGTACAGAGCTATTCAAACGATACATTTAAGCTAGTGAGGAATTTTTTCTTTTTTATTCCACTACAGTTAATTTCAAACACTTTAAGAATACTAAAATAGTTTTAGGAGGCAGGGAAATGCAATTTTTGTTTGTTGTGTGCAAAGTTACGTGCTTTTTTTTTAGGGCTTGAGTGGTGCACTTACTGGACCATTGGAATAGCTAGAATGTAGCCATAGTAATATTTCCATCATTTGAAGTCTTTAGCACTGGATTCTTCTGGTTGGTTTTGGGGTGGGGAAGGACTTCTCGTTCCAAGGCAGACATGTTTTAGTTCAGACAAAGTCTTTGGCTTATAATATGGGTGTTATCGGGTGAAGTGCAATTACCAGTCCCAATGATCTCTCTATTCTGCAGTGTATTAGTAAGCATAGCCCAAATCTGATGTCAGGAAACCTTAACTGGGTATTATAACATACAAACGGAATTTCCATTTTATGCCAAATAGTATTATGCCGTAGTTTATGCTGAACCTAAGTCAGTCCCTGAATTAATACATGGATTTAAAGTTTGCAAAGCTGTCATCATTCTCCGTATTAGAAATGCCTCAACAAATAAACGTTGAAAGTTTTGGATCTATACCCCATGTATAATTGAAATTACTATATTAATAGCTTTTCTGTAAAGGAATTTTATGGCAGCTTTTAGAGGAAAACATTTTCTTAGGGGTTAAGTAATGATTAAAATGATGATTTGGGAAATAGACGTGATTCAACTAAATGTTAAGGATTTTTTCATTTGCATCATTTTTTCTCCGTAGTTTTTTAATATACCTTGATGTTCTAGAACAGTGCTAGTTTAGAGTCGTTCTGTGGCATTTGTAACCCAGTATTTTCAACATTCCTGTCAATAGTGTAATTGCTGTTTTGGTTTTCTGTTACCCACTGGTCTATCAAGAGTTTGCCTAGCAAGGGGTGTGATATTTTAAGCTGCTAGATAGTAATGTTGTTACTTATTAGTTACCATTTCTGCTCTAATGGCTTCAGAATTCTTTAGACACACTTGTCTCTTTTATTTTTGAGGGAGAGGAAGTGATTTGGATGGGTCCGGACCAAAAGAATATCGTTAATAGTTGGACATGTATAACTGAAGAGAATAGAATTCTATTCTGTAGTGCTTTCTTAATTTTTATTTCATCTTTTTAAGGACAAACAATTATACTGCTTTGACACCTTAAAGAAGTTAAAGCCTATAAAGCTTCTAGTAATTTTTATCGGTGGTGAACTCCAGCTTCACGTTGTGTTCTTTGCAATATGGGAGAAAAACTGGTAGGACTGCATGCCATTGTAATTAAACTGTTAAACATAGAAACTTGAAGGGAGAAGCTTGTTGTACCTGTTCGGGGAGTATCTGTCAGCATGTTTAAATGAAATTTTATTTTGAAACTGTATGTTTGTCATTATTAGCACATTCCTAAGCAGCATAACTAGTTTGTGATCAAATGATGGAGGTATCTTCAAAACATGTAATAACATTCATTGCACTGTAAACTCTGCACCTTTTGTATTTATTTTTGTTATTTTTATTTTTACAGGATTACAAAGCCATTGACATTTGCTGACTGTGTTGGTGATGAGCTTCCTTTAGGATGGGAAACTGTTTACGATCAACAGATTGGAGTTTATTATATGGACCACATAAATCGTGAGTAGATGTATGATTATTTTGAGGAATCCTAGCAACCTGATGTTAACTGGTGGCACTAACTTTGTTTCGGATACCATTTATGCATCTTATGCTACAGTGAGAAAATGTATGCAATGGATTTCTTGCAGTATCTGTTTTCTCATCATTCAAACAGGGGCACAATTCTTCTTCCATTTGTAAAGAATTTTACAACCTATGATTTAGTTATAGTGTATAAAACTATTTTGCTTTGCTTTGTCATACTGTGGAGTATCGGTAATTTTGTTATTGCTTTTTGTCATGTGTCAATTAAGAAGATTTTCATGCTGTACTCTTGTATTTCCTATTTTTCCAGTCATCCATAGTTTACTCTTCTACATTGAAAAACAAAATACATTCTGAGAGAAAAGTGCTGATTTTTAATTAGGAGCACTATGAAATACAATAATCTCATCCTCTCTTAAGCAGTGTATGCTTTATGCCTTAATGCAGTACAAAGTACTATCAAAAAACCAGCAGATGTCCCTTTTAGAAACTAAGAGGGAGAAATGTCCAGTGTTTTTCCTTTTGGACTATTGCTGAGCTTCGTATCGCCACTGTCTGGCAAATTCGCTAGTTACACTTTTAAAAAAAAAAAAAGTCTTATCTTTACAGCTTTGTACTACTGCTGCTGTTACTGTTGTGCTGCTGTCATTAAGCTTCTTATCATCAATGAGTGAATGCTTTCAATATTGTGGGAATTGGCAATTGGTGGGGAGGGAGGAAAGAAGAAAGTAGTTATATGGGCTATCACAGCAATGGTAAATAGCATAATCTGCAAAAACAACCTCAATACTATCTACTAATCTAGTCAATTAAAAAATAAAAGCGTAGAAATAGTTTTTGGCTTCCTGCCATCATTGGAATTACTTGTGTACTGTGGTTTCACAATTACTTATTTAAAAAAAACCCCAAAAACCCAACAGAAAAACAAATGTTCCCGTGATATTGTTTGACCCACACAGGCACTTATTTGTTGTGAAATTAACAAATATCACAAATTAAATAATAAGCTTTAAAGAGCTGTTAATGCACTGATCACAAGGATAGATAGCTGAGACAATTGAAAGGCAATAAATATAGACTATTAGGTAATTCTTACAATAACTCTGTTTAAAAGTAGCAGTAGCTTAATGATTGACATTTAAACTGTCATGGTAACTTTAGTTAATGCTGAAGTTTAATAAAAAGTGAGGTTTACATCGGAGTAAAGTAATGGAGTGCACTTGCACCAGTGTATGTACATGTGCTTTCACGCTCATACTAAAGGAAAAACAAACCACAAACAAGGATATTGGCAAGTCTTCTTTTTTTTCTTGAACTTTGTAAAAGGCTTTAGGAGTCCTGACAGATAACGAACAGAACATGAACTCCCATTGCAATGTGGTGCCTAAAAAAGCTACTAAAGCATACTACCAATAGGTGTCTTTGATAGGAATAACGATCACCATCGCATGCAAAAAAAAATCACTCCCCTTTGCTTTTCAGACTTTGTTATTAGCTGCTTTACCACAGACATCAAGTTTGAACTTACAGAAAGGATATTAATGATTGTAGACATGTCAGATCTGGCTTGCATTTTTTTTCTGTGCAGTTGAGAGCAAAAACTGTAGAAGAGTCTTTGCAGAGAGAAACTGTATTCCCAAATGCTCAGTGGTAAGGCACAGAAAGAGATTAATATAAATGTGTCTGGGAAAGTAAAGCTAATCATATTAGGAATTAAATAAAGGTAATATATGAACAGAGGGATAGCAACTTCATAGGGCCAGTGCTGAACAGAGTGAAAAGAACCATTTTGCAATTAACAAGGTTGCAAAATTTGTCTCTTTCATGATAACTAATTACTTGCAACCCACAGATATTATCCTAAATGGTAATTCAACCGTCACAGCAAAATGGGTTTGTCACCCTCAGGCTAATACAGTGCTTGCATATACAAGCAAGATTTATATTCAGAGAGAAGACAGAGTTGATATTATAGCTGGATAATCATTATTCAGAAATTAGTAGGATACTCGGTCCAATTTTAAACTGTGGACAACAAAGGTACCAATCAAGACTGCATTAACCTCTTTTGTAGAAGTGAGAACTAATGAGTCGACAATCATGTGCATCATGAGATGGTGTCAGGCAAGTGGCAGAGATGGTATAGGAACTGAAGAAATATTTTTCTGAAGTGAGTCCCTTACATTATATTCTGAACTATGTCTAAAATATATTCTGAACTCTGTCTAAAACAGTTGGAATGGCAACTTCCATGTGAAAACATTCAGACTGCCTTGTGTCGCTGGTCAGGTTAAATGCTTTATAAAGCGCTGGAGTTCTGTGTTAATTGACAAAACAGTTAGAAGTGCTTCGGTTTCAGAAAACACTGTGAGAAAATGCAAGGGGTAATTCAAAGAGAGTCTTTCTGGAGTTATGCTTACCAGGGACCTCTCACACTTTGTGCACTGTCTCAAGATTTTTGCCCTTGCACCTTTTAAAGAAACCCAAACAAACAGTAATACATCTGATTTTTTCCAAGCCTCTTGCTATGTTTGTTTACCCAGAAAGTAATAAAAAGATTTCTAGGCAATAACTTTCCATTTATATTGAAAAACCCCAGGAACAGAGGAATCTTCTGTAAATCTCAATGGTGCTTCCAACCCTGATCTCCATCTTGTTCTGTAAATTCAGTACTTTGTTGACACCCTTACTAAGCTGCTCTTGGCTTTTGTCCAACCATTGCTTAAAAACCTTGGTGGCTGCCAGCCACAGAATTCCTTTCCCTCCTCCTCAGAGTCTTGGGAGCCTTTGAAGTCTCCTTTAACCAGTTGGGCATTCCCCAGTGAGGGAATAATATATTCTCTGCATTTGTATGGGGCTGTTCTTAAATTACTGTAGTTTTGTTTGGTTGTTGTTGGGTTTTTTTTCTTAATTGGTTATAAAGAAATGAAGGAAGTGAATTTTATCATACAATGTAGCTTTAGTTTTGTTCTTGCATGGCAAACTTGTGTAGAAATCCAGGGCAAAGTGAAGCTTCTCTTCTTTGTAAAACAGAAGAGAACCTCACTACTGTACTGGAAAAGTTTTCTGCCTGAGAAGAATGTTGCTAGCTTTTGAGAAAGCTTCTGAAATAATTCAAGAAGAGATGCAGTGTCCTGTAGTATAGGATCTCAGAAGCTTAATGTGTGATACTACATAACATTTTAGCCTTGGCTGTTTATTGATATTAGAACTGCTAATTTCCTATTCAAAAAGATATACTTATTAGGACCCAGCTTCTCTGTCTCATAAATATTTATTAATTTCTGTGTAATTTCCACAGAGGATTAGCAATTTTAGGAATATTAAATTTGCACAGATTTCAGGAATACTTATGGACAGATGAGGTAGCATTGCAAATTGTCGTGTCCTCAGTAAAGGATGGGCTGCAATGTGAACTCTTATTTTCTTCTGCTTGCCCTGCGTGCTGAGAAGGATTTATGGAGACTGGAATAAGCCACAGCACATCCTGTCCTGGGCTGCAGGGGTAGTTTGGAGGCATTGGAGCCAGAAGGTATTGCTGGGAATCGAGGGTCCCTGGGATGTGAGGAGAAATTGCAGAACTGTAGGCACAATCTTCATACTGTTTGGAATGTGAGGAGTTGTGGGGAGAGAAAAGTTACAGCTGTTGAGAGAAAAGCTTGTTAGGAACCAAATACATGAATCTGTTGGAAATACTGCTCATAGATGAACTTCGTGGTTTTGTTTATGTGCTTTTCAGATGGCTCTCCAATGGTAGAGCTGCTAGCGTGACCTTGACATGGTTAGAGTTCTTAATATGCTGGGCTCAATCTTTTAGAGTTTCTTATTTTGTCACTGACACCAACATACTGGATTATGTACACAAGATTAATACAAAACAGTACTGGCTTTCATCTCTCGTGAGAAACAAAGTTTGGAAAAAATGACTAGGTGCTTAGCCTCCTGACTGTGCTGCAGGTTCTGCCGCTACTTTGAACACTGACATTGCATCTGCAGCAGCATCTTGCCAGTAGAGCCTCAATCATCAGAAATTAACATTCACTTAAACATGAGACTTTACATGTACGTCCTCCTATAAAACATATTTGGTAGCTTGAGCGTCACCACAAAAAGAAAACAAATGAACCAATATTTTTTTAGGATTTTAATGCATGTGTCCTTCTTAAATTTCTTTGAACTGCAAAGAGATTGCTGTACGGTCATAGCTTTGAAAATCAGTATATACGGGATAGATTTTGTGCTGGAAACATATTTTATATTTGTGTTTGAATATGAACTGCTTTAAACCCTGGAAAGGGAATGCATGAGAGTGCTGTTTCTTAAGACAAAAAAAGAAGCAATTTAAATTCTTTTATGGATTTGAGATTAAAATGTGAACATTTCTGTTGAGTGACCTTATTCTTAATTATGCAGGTGTAGTCAGTGACCTTTCAGGATGTTATACTTGTGAAGTTGTATGTAGTATCTTAAGGTTGTTCCAGTCATTTATAGAGTTATGGGTTAAGTGCTGCGATATCTGTCACTCTCGTATATGATTCTGGGCTTTTAGGTAGTTCTCAGAATTTTCAGGTTGGCTATGAGGGAAGGTTAGAGCAAAAAACCTGTTTTCATTGGGTTTGCTCTAGTTTGTAAAGAAAAAAAAATCAAATTTAAATGCCTGTTATATTTGACAGGGCTTTTCCTGTTCTTTATTCTTCATCCTTCATTCTTCTCATCCAGGCTGGAGTGATTTTGAGCACTGTGTAGTGTCAGGTGTGCTAGTTGAAAACAGATCTTAACAAAATAATTTGTGCTTTGGGATAAAATGTGTTACAAATTATTTTTTTATGCTTTTCTCCTTAGAGCTCACACAAATCGAGGACCCAAGGGAGCAATGGAGGAGGGAGCAGGAACGCATGCTAAAGGAATATTTAATAGTTGCCCAGGAGGCACTCAATGCCAAGAAAGAGATATACCAAATAAAGCAGCAGCGTTTTGAACTAGCCCAGGAAGAATATCAACAATTGCACAAAATGTGTGAGGATGACAGCCGTTCTTATGCCAGCTGTGAGTTCACTAGTCTTTTCTTGATTTACCCACCTGCCTCTCACAATGTGTAATGTAAGAAATACTGTGAAGTGTTTCTGTCACTCAGTTCTCTTCTGAATGAAGATCCTGACTACAGAAGATCACTTTGCGCTATCCTTTGACTTCCATTTCCTGTTAGGTCTATTAGAATATGTCTTTTTGACATTAAAGAGGGATATATCCCAGCTAGCATCTCTAGCCATCTTGGAGCTAGCCATAGTAATGCTTTGTGCAAGGCAACAAAGACAAGACTGAATGTTGCTGGACCAGCCACCTACTTGCCACCAGCCACCTACTTGCACTCCTAAATTCATAGATTATTCGATATCGGGGGGAACCATCAGGTTAGGGGAAGCCTTCTGCGGATCTGTGGTTTTTTAAAGAGTGGTCGTGGTCAACTTTTTCTAAAGAGTTAGGGACAAGGTGGTGTGCTCAAGAGTACCTCTGACCATGAAGGAGAAGGTGGTGTTTCATTAATGCACCTCATTCTTGAGTGCCAGCCTCTGATCGTAATGCTGGTGGTGTAGGTCATTGAGCCTTGATTTCACGCCCTTTTAATTCTTCATGTGTCTCTGGTAGCTTGGAGTAGATGATAGATTTTTTTCTGAAATCTGAAGTCGTTGCACCGCTGTCATGGCTGTTGGCTGGTGCAGTACGAAAAGGTGTCTTTACTGGAGTCAAAACAGTCTAGTTGAAAGAAGTGTACTCACCAGCCGTGTGGAAATGTAGTGGAGTTTCACTGCACTGGTGGCTTTTCAGTGGCCACCGTGTGTACAGCCATTGTTTAACTGCAGGATTTGCTGGTAAATGCCAAGTACTTGATAAATATGGGAAGCTCAGCTTAGCCCTTTCTGAAAATGTTCAAGAAACTTGACCGTGGAGGGGGGGTGAAAGTAGGCCTCTGGATAGAAGTATTTAGCTACTGATCCAGTGGCATTTATTAATCCAAGGTAATTCATATCTATGCCAAAATCCTGAATAAAAGATATTTTCTAGGGCTGAGGTGTCCCAGATGGTCTTGACCAAGTGTCCTTTTACTGTTGAACTGGGATTATCTCATCTTTTTATTTAATTTTAAATATAGTTATTTTGTGGTTTATTTTGTCACATAACTGAACAGTCTTATTTCTCCCTGTTACGTTCAAGTTTCTTAAAAATTATTAAGAAAGATTAATCTTTTTTCTTAATAAGAAATAAATTTTAAAAAAGAAATCATTGTTTAAACAGTGTTTAACTACTGTTTAAAGACTTGGAATAGGGTAAAAGATAGTGTCATCTATTTTATGAGAAAATTTGCAATAGTTCTGTGGGGTATTTTGTTGAATTACTTCAGGTGAATATACAGAAAGAAACTTCTGTTGAAGATGATAATATACTAGAAAAATATAACCTGTTTTTCATATTTTTAAAGCTCTTGGAAAAACAAGTTGCTTGAAACAGCAACAAAATATGACTGAAAATGGAAAAATTGGAGGTTATCTGTAGCATGAATGCAAATGCTGTCAATTGACTTTTATGTTTCTCAGTCTTCTGATAGTTGTTTTTTTTTAGGTATATCTGTGGAATTGATAATAAGATACTCTAAAATTGTTTAGATAAAACCATTCACTTGCTTTGAGTTGCAAAAATAATTTTCTACAGATGTGTTAATTTTATATTGGTTTAAGGTCACATGCATCTGTTTTGTGAAAATGGGATGGGCTGATTAGTCAGATGATGTCTTTAAAGGAAAAAAAAAAAATCCCTTTGGAGTTTAATCATGCTGTCAACTCAAGGTTCCACAAGGCTTCTCCACTTATTTTTCTTAATGCAACTCTTCCACACTACTTTGGGATGCTTGCTTCTTCATTTATTGTACAGAAATCTCAGGCTCCTAGTTCAAGTGCAATTAGATGGCCAAACTTGCGCGCATATATTGTGCATATTCCTACCTCCACCACCACTTATTTTCATCTGTTGAATTAAAAGAACTAAAACTTCATGAACTGTTTTCCTCCTTTTTGTTTGTGGGTGCTGCCATTGACTCAGTGTCGTGTGCTCATGAGTGGGAGGTGGTGTGAGCTCAGCAGTTGTGGGTTGGCAGGGAGGTGCCCATGCAGCAGTTTTGTGACTCAGTTGTGATCAGCACTGTTAAAAAAAAAAAAAAAAAAAAAAAATCCACAGAAAATCCTGGATTTAGAGAATTAGTCCAGGCATGACTACTCATTTTGGCAAGTTCCTGCATGCTTGACATGACCTTGGCGTTGCAGTATTCTTTTGAGAGTCAAAAGGCTCAGTGCAACACAGACACGGATAGGGGTTTCAAAGCAGCAGCCTTCAGCTTTACAAAAATATGGTAGGTCTAACAGCGCAACCCCATCCGCTCACATACCAGGAATTTTTCAGTGGGCCATTGCTGCTGTGAATGGCTCTCTATAAATCATAGTTGGTCTTGCCTTGCTTATCCTCTAGGACCTTTACTTCACCTGTCTAGGCTTTAGCTTGTAATGCCACGGCTTGAAATCATTGCCTGACTCTAGATATGCTGTGTTAAGAGCTCACTTGCCAGAGGTTGATCTGTATGTCGATTCTCTACACTGTTGCTTTAGCAGGCAACTTCTCTCTGTAGCTGATTGAATTTTGTTCTGACTCTAGTTTTTTTTTTTTTCTTTAGTCCCTATCATACCGTTAATTCAACATACCTAGGAAGCAATTGGCAATTGTTGATGTTACACAAACTGCTTGCATGAATAAATGCCACCATCCTTTCATGGAAGTTGGTTGATTTTAGGCAATATGCAGTGCTGCTATATACAATTTTTGTTATTGTTCAGGACAAAAAAAAAACAAACACCTTTCAGGCAGGCCAAAGGTAATTCTTTAGTTGTACTTTAATACATTGTATTAAAAGTTGTACTTTAATAAATTATTCTAAAACCTAGTGACTTGTAACACAAAGAATGGATGCAGTGGTCTTTTAAATAGTGCCACATCTTAACAAGTGTATTAAAGAAGAAAAAAAAAATCAATGTAAAATACTGTTTTCCATCTGTTTAGCATTCTCTGGATTTTCAACTAATACCAAGTATGATCCGTATCAGATTAAAGCAGAAATAGCCAGCCGTCGTGACAGAGTGAGTAATCTTTTTTTTTCATTTTGTAAAAATACGAATTGGGCATAGAGAAGGGAAGGGGGACTGTGTTTTTCTTTTACGTTAGCATTTACACTTGATGTTGCACACATTTTTTGAAATATCATAATAAAATTTGTTTTTCTACACTGACCTATTGTTCTGTTAAAATGAGTCTATCTTTACTGCATTTCAGTGACTTGCAAAGTAATGCTTTTTCCATGTTACATGCGTAAAGATTTTTGTCATGGATGTCAGAGGCACACTCAGCCAGGCTTTCAGAAATTGCTTTCTCTGTGCAAACTGCCACAAGTAGTAAATACTCTGCAGCCAAATTCTTTCTTGATTAAGTGCAGTTCAAAACCACTGTCTTCATATTTTCCCATTTACCCATTTTCAGTGGGGTTCTGTGGATGTCACTGAACTCTAGATTTAGCCATGTATTTGGAAATCTGTTCACAATTCAGTAGGCATGTTGGCCAAATAGAACTTTATAGCTCCTGTGAGGGGAGGAGAGTTTAAGCATTCTGACAGTGACAGGCAGTTCTGTAATAAAAATGTTCCATTTTTATATTTATTTTTAAACTAGAATCATGGTTTTGGTACTGTCTTTGCTGAAGGAAGAATAGTTGACTTCTTGAATTTCTCTCACGCTGCTTTAGCAAAGAGTTGAAGTCTGCACATTGGTTTCAAGCAAATTGATACAGCAGTCGTAAACAATTACAAAAAGCAGTTTATAAAATTAAGCTCTAGAACCTATTCCTAAATTGTATGTTTCTCTTTATTAATGGATAAAATGGGATTTAGCATGCCAGGCACTCAGCTCACAAAATAAATAAAAAATACTTATCTTTGCAGGATAGTGTTCCATTTTTGTTGTAGTGACCACTTTTCACATGAGTGCCTCTGAAAATAAATCCCGTTCGCCACCCTTCAAAGGCATTTATTCTATCTGTATAAGTTTACTACATGCTGACTAGTGTTTGCTTGTTTTACATACTCTAAATGTCAGCATATTCTAAACAAGAAAATAAGCCTTATTTATTTAAATAATATTTAAAGAAAATAAACAAGGTCTTCACTTACCAAACTGTTTCTGTTTCTTCATGTTAAAACAAAATAAATGGTTCAACTGAATGTGTGCATAGGCATTGAGTTGTTTCAGGTAATAGAATAAAATATTGACTATAAAGTGTTTGCACATGATATTAGTTATGCATTTTTTCATTTTACTTTTGGTGAGTGTTGAAAGTGGTGGTGAAGGTATAGGGTTTTTTGGGGGGCTGGTGCGATAAGTTTTGAGGAAAGGGCAAGAACATAGGGAAGGGAGGGCCACGCAGGATGATGGGACTCTGGCAGTCCTGGTTTGTATCCCTGGAACTGCTGTGAAGCCTTTCACCCTTGACCTAGAGCTGACAAAATTAATCTATGCCTGGATATGTAGGATTTTTTTTTACTCTATTTTTTACTAATAGTTTTGTCTTGTGTTGACATACGTGTGGAAATACAGAGCACTCTGGGTAAATTTTAGAAAAGGTACCAAATTTGATAGCTTGAGAAGAGATAGCTTTTTTTCTTCCATCCCTGCCTCTCTTTGGGCTCTCAGCTCAGTTTTACATGTCACCACTCCACACTGAAACATCTCTCTCTATTCCACTCATTTGCCTGTAGTCCCTTGCATCTTCCCCTCCCTGTTGCCCTCAGTTTTCTATCAGCTTCAGAGGGCAAGAAGCTGTTTCTTTGCAGATCATTCTTGGTGCTGATAGCGCTCTTCTAAGGTCTGCCCAACCTACTCAGGTAACTGTTTTCATAAAACCACAGAAATGTGTTTTTGGAGACATCGCTGCTTTGTCACTTTTGATTTATGCTTGCTAGTTGGGTCAGGGTAATTGGTAGGGGGATTGAGAGGGCAGGACAATATGAAAATAACTGTGGAAGATCAGGCTGCCATTTATGGGCGAGAGGTCAGTTCTGTTGTGAGTGATTTTTTTGTTTTCCCAGATTGAAAAATTAATAGCGTTGAATGTTCAGTCTTTTTTTAAGTTGACTGAAGAGCTGAAGACAGTTGAGAGCTATTTGTCTGCTACAAGGGGAGGAGAAAAATCACGTGTATTGAAACTTGCTAGCTGTTAGCATAAGCTATTGGAGGTAGAAAACCAACAGAATAGATGAGGAAATTTATACTCTGAAAGCTGAATGTTGTGACCGCTCTTTGATTGGGTCTTATGTTTCAAAAAGTCTTCTGTTATGTTAATGCAAATTTCAAAGCATAAAAAGAAGACGCCTTAGATCATCACTTCCATTTTTTTTAAAGTAACTTAAGATATTGTATTTGAAAAACAATTATTTTTATTATGAAAGTTTCTGTTACATATTATTACTTTATTTTGTTATCTTTAGCTTTCTAGGCTAAAACGAGAATTGGCACAGATGAAGCAGGAGCTGCAATATAAGGAAAAAGGAGTGGAAACTCTGCAAGAGTAAGTTAAGAATTTGTGGGAGGATATTTTTTTCTTTATTCCCCTTGGAATGAATTTCTTAGAAAACCGTTGCCAAAAAAAAAGGTTGAAACCTCTTAATTGCTTTGATTCAGAGTTTCTGCTATGACAGTGATGTGGGGTGAGAACAGCATGAAATGATGGAAGAAGGGTTGGATAGAATTGATTGGAATGATGATTTCATAGATGGACATGAAAAAACAGTTTTTTAGGCCCGGTTCTTTAACTCTTCCTGAAAATGCTCTTAAGGTGGAATTAGATTTTAAAAATACTTTTTAAAAATTTTTTATGTCTGATACCTACTGTGTGGAGCATAGCCAGAAGCACCAGGCAGTGGAGTAGTTATGTTGTGAACAGTACCAAGGCTTTCTGGCTGCGCACGATACGTCTCTTGGGGGAGGCCATGTGCCACAACACTGCTTCTACTTCTACCTGATGGTCGGGCCGTCTCATTCTGCACAGTATAGCTTATTTATGTGTCTGCAGTACATCTGATCGTCTGTGAGACCTTGGATTTTGTTGCGTGTCTGCAGAATTGGTGCATATAAACGTGACTCTGTCTCCTCCCTGCGAGGAAAGGTAGCTCGGGGCAATTTGCCATTGCTCCCAGGGCTATTAAGCAACCTGTGCTCTGTTTCCATCATGCTCAGTGGTGGCAAAGGTTGTTAAACTGCTGGGGTAGCCCTCTCCCTGCTACTCATCCTGCAGGCCATCAGATGGGAACTGAGTGACTTCCATCTGCACTCCGCGTAGTCCCCTACACATTTAGCATATACGCGGGAATGCCAGTGGGATAGGGAGAGAAGTTGCCAGGCCATGGAAAAGATGGCAGATAAACACAGGTTGTTGTGACTTCCAAATCTGGTCAGCAGGGCCAGAGGCTAGAGCATATGTTGAACAGCTCTTGGGTTTGCCTTGGTCATGTGGCTGTGCATTTAGAAATCTCAGCCATTTTTCCAGCATGCATATGAACAAACTGCCTAATGCAGGCGCTTCCTGAAAACATTGGAACACATGTCTAATGTGTTTTGCAGCATAAGTACAGTATCTGTGGAAATATTTTGAAGCTGTGTATTTATTGCGTTGGTGGTACAGAGCATGGGTGCACACTTTTGCTTCAGGAATCCTGGCAAAGTTCCAGGGATCCTGGAGCAATTAGGTTACTTATTTTCCAACTTTGATTTTGATTGGTATTGCATTAACAAAACGATATAAAGGGAGATACTCAGATTTTACTTCTAAAGAAGAGGAAGTAGCCCATGTGCTTCATATTGGTTTTTTTTGGGGTGATTTTTTTTTTTTAAGCTTAGAAGGTTCTTTTGTTTTATAATGCATTTTAAAAGCTTCAGAGAATGTTCAATTAAAATCCTTCATTGGCAGATAAAATGTAATAATTTTCAAGCATAAATATATTTTTATTGACTGCACAAACCATTTACAGGCATGTAGGGGAATTGTTAATGTATGATATTATCTGGAAATTAGTAAAATAAAGCACTCAGTGTATTGAAACAGCAAATATTTTAAGTAATATTTTAAGTATAGTCAGCGTTTTAGGATGGTGGCCTAGATACATAAGCGGTAATGGAACAAAGCAATTTTGTCTTAAGATTAATCATATTTTTTTTTAAGTAAGTAAGAATTGCTTTGCCTTTCCTGCTTTCTTTATTTGTTTTCCTTCTCCTGGTTATTGGGTTATTTTAAGGGTGTAGGTTCAATTGTTTTATAAAAGGACTGATCACTTGACTAGGATGATGAAAGTATTTGAAGGCCATTTGAAAGTCAAGATGGTTTTAATTAATATAATTAATTTAAGATAGTCCAGCAAAGTCAGTCTGTGAACGATTAAGAATGCAAGTATTAGTCTTGGATTTTAGCCCGAGTAAGTTGCCCGTAGTCCAGGATGGGGGTATAGGAGAGACATTCAAGAGAAGAATTAGTTTAAAGCACGTTTGATTAGTCAGTGGTCACTCTAATAATCTAGTTTAAAAGTTGAAGCATGACAACTCAGTGCTTCAGTGCTGCTCATTGCTGCTGTTGCTACAGTCACTCTGTCCCATTGTTGCACTGGGTGGCATTTGTTGTTGCTTGTTGAAGCTGGGGAGAACATCTCCCCTGTGTGTTATCCGGGATTGCAGTGAATTTATCAGTGTTTGTGCCTTGCTGAGCTCTGCTGTCTGCAATGACTTCTTCACTTGTGAACCAAAAGCTTGTGGGTTTTGTTTTGTAAGTATTTTTAATTGCCTTTCTGGTAAGATATGTGCCTTTTTTTGAGTATTTTGTTTCTAGTATGAAGTAAAACAATTTGGAGTGTACTCTCACTGTCTAACAACTGAAGAGAGAAGTTTCTCTAGCCTTCTCATGTTGTCAGCAGACAAGTCAGGTTAAAAGCCTAACTGTGCTCTAGGTTGTGCCTGAGCAATCCCTCCCCAACTCCTTTTATTTGTCAGGAGAAAGGGGTCGTTCAAGTCAAGTACTGAAGCTGAAGTATTTTACTTTTTGCATATCCACAGAGTAAGTGTACTGTATGAAAAGAAACTTGTTGATCCTTCTTTAAAAAAAAAATCTGGGATCTCCCCACCCTCCCCCTTTTTTCTTTAAAAAAACACCAGAACATCAAAGTTTCTTATATCTCAGACATTTCCCCTTTTTGTTACCTTCTCTATATTTTTGGTCTGCATATTTTTTTTTCCTTCTTGTGCTAGGTCAAATCTTCAAGTAACTGCCAAACAAGAATGGCATGCATCCTGTTCAGCTGTTTTAAAGCCATGTTCTTCGCTTTATTTCAAGTACAAGCCAAGAACAATATTAGGAGCTGTCACACTTTGGGCTTTACATCTGGCTGAATGTTTGCTTTGAAAGTCTGACCAGAATGGCATTATATGAGCAGGTATCAGAACCTGCTGCCGTGGGACTCCCTCTGCAACCTCTGCTGGGTATAGCTCTCAGAGAAGAGACAAATTTTATGGTTAGGGTGGTTAGGTTGCTCAGTATTTCCATCATTTCATGTTGCTGTCTAATTCAGATACCTTTGTTAAATGCAAATCTCTTGCACTGACATTTTCCACGTACAGTGTCTGCCTTGGACTGTGTTTTGTTTTCTGTTCTTTTCAGTTTTAGTAAAATGGCTTAGCCATCTTTGAGGAAAATGGAAAAAAAAAACCAACAACCAACCAACAAAACCCAACCACAGAACAACGAGAGAAAAGTGGGGTTTTGTGGGGGGAGAGAGGATTGAAGGGGTTTTTTAATAGCTCTACAACTCCAATACAGTCAGAATTTCAAATTTTGTAGCGCTGCGGCTTTTTGTTTGGGCTGTATTTTCTATGGTTTCATCCACATTTGGCAATGTTGTGATAAGCCTTTGGACATCACAGTCTGCCCTTGCCCACTGGAGACTTTGTAGAGCTGAGCGTTTTAAGCCTTGCAGAGATCCCACGTGTGTGACAGCGTTCCTCAGCCTCCACGGGTGCCTTTGCCCCAAGGTGTGGCTGATCCTGTTGCAGTCCGGAGTTGGAGGGTTAAAGATGAGCCTGTCCTGGGATGAATCCCTTCCTCTGACCCGTCAGGCAGCAGGGAATGAGAGCGAGGAGCAGTTCCTGCTTGCCCTGTGTTTTCAGTGACCCTTCTGATCGCAGGCAGGAATTTTGGAGGAAGAAGGCGTTTAGCAGCAAGGGAAATGAAAACTCGGCCAGTTGGCTGTGAGAGCGGAGGGAATGCTGATAGAAGTTGGGAGAGACAAGGAATTAGGACTGACTAAACAATTTATAGCTACAGACCAGTTTAGAGGATATGATACCTGACAAGAGCTTTAAAATTAGATTTTAACTCGACTACAGACCTGTGCTTTGGTGAGGGTGGGGGGAGTCCTACATCTCTGAAAGCATGTGGAGGAAAATAGAGGAACATGGAAACTGCCCTATAGGACTGAAAGTATTCTAAGTGTATTAATAATCTGCGTATCCTAGAAACGTCTTCCCCAGAAAATGTATACTTTATTCATAGTTTTGTGTATTAGTTGAATGTTCTTTTTATTCATACAAAGGTCTAATCTGTATGCGTGTCATGCTGTTTTCCATTAATAAAATGGAAGATTCCTGTTAACTTTGTGGCTTTCAAAACTAGAGCTTTATGAAAGGAGGGGAAAAAAAATTAACAGACAATAAATAACAAGTAATTTTGTAAGATACTTAAGTCAGTTTGGGTTGACAGCAATGCTGATTTAAGCTCAAATATTTCTGGCAGTAGAAACTTTTCTGATTCTTTCCTTAAACAAATATCAATTCATAAGTTGGGCTCCAACAGTGACGTCCAGGAACATGAATATGTGGGTAACTGGACAAAAATCTGGTTGAAATTAAATAATTTCCTTTTCCTGAAATGCCACCTTGGACCTGGCAAACAGTATAATGAGCAGTTGTGTAGGAGGCGTTTTCAGGTCTAACGTTTGGTGGAACCTATGTTCTTAACATTAAGGTAACCTTCAGATAAAACCACGTTATCTTTTTCATGTAACTTTTAGTGAATTGGATTAGTTGTTTTAACATGATTTTATCTTTTGGGGATTTTAACTAAAAATTAATCAAGACTCAAGTAAGCATCCTAAAAGGAAAACAGAACCAATCAAACAAAAAACCCAACTTTAATCCACATGACATTTAAGTCCTTTCTTGTTCTTGAACCAAAAATCGTAGAGACTTACACATTTTCTTATGCGATGTGGGGAAAATGGTGTTTAAGTAGAAAGCTTGAGGTTCAGACTTATTTTTTGTTGTCTCTAAAAGCAGGAACTGTCAGAAAAACAAACAAAACCAAAACTGTAGAAAGCCAACCTGCGTTTTTTTTCCTAACTATTGAGTTGCATGATAAAACCACAGGATTTTCATTCACGCCTTTTGATTTTTCATTTTAATACTTTAATTTTAAAACAAGTAATCTGCAAGTGGAATTTCACTGATTTTGTTTAACTGGCAGAACATGTTGAGTGAGTGTTGTTGGCACTCTTAGCTTAATATAATACCTACCTTGAAACTCTTAGTTATTCTCAATGTTTTAAATAGAGTTTGAGTATTCTTGCCATGTATGTATAGCATACCCTCTCCTACTACATCTTTTTATAAACTGATATCCTGTAGAATGACTGATGTGTGTTTTATCTTGAATTCTGTTAGCCAGAGACACCTTTTCCTGGAGATGTTTGTTCTTAGCAGTGGCTTAGGGACCAGTGCACATACCACCTTTGTTCTATATACACATTTTCTATGCCAGCTTAACAGGAAAATTGAGGGGTTTGTATTTTAACAGGAATTTAGCACAGTTTTCACTAATTGCTGTGGCTAGCCTGTTAAAATCCCATAGCCAATCCAAGACCAAATGGTACTTCTAGTAAGTTCTGCAGAGTGTCTGGTCTTGCTCTTTATCTGTAAATCGAAGCAAATGATCAAGATGATACACTGGACTAGACTTCTGTGTCCTGATCTGCTGTCCTTTACTACTGCGAACTGTTGAAAAAAAGTTGAAAACTCAGTGGATGTCCCACTTAAGATGAGAGATTTTTTTATGTCAAGGTGGAAACATTAGTAGTACTTCAGCCTGATGTAGCATATAGTGCTCTTGCTCCTTGCTGAGTTTGCATTTGAAATCTTCTGGGATGGTCCCGTGTAATGTTCCTTACTAGAGGATGATGATGTCTTCTAGAAAAGACACTCAAAGATGCCCATAAAGGCAGGAAAGCATTTGCAATAAAATTTTAGGAATTGGAAATTTCTTCCCAAGAAAGTGAAACGCCTTTGTTAGAAACTTCTAAAGCAAGATCAGATAGAAGTCCTGGAAGAGATGTTGCGATGTGTAGTGCTGCATGGAAAATGTGACAGCTAGACTGCTAATAGCTTTATCTTTTGAGTTATTACCGTGTAGGTTAGTGTGAGGTTGATTTTACTTTTGTTATGTGATACAGCGTAAAGATATTGCCTGTAAGCAAGCTCTGTATTAGGACATTAAAACCAGGAAATCTGTTGGTTCTGCAAAACCTGGGTAGTTAATTGCATTGCTTTGTCTTTAGAGTGTATTTGGGACTGGGTGCTGTGTTACATCCAAGTAGAGTATCATTTTATTCCTGGAAATAAAGTGGTACATGCATAAACAAGAGCTCTTAAAACATCTGTGTGCTTTCTAATATGTGAAAATTCCTGAATTTGTCTTAATCTTTTCAACAGGATTGATCGTAAGATGTCAAGTGCTCATACAAATTATAGATTGGATGAAGCACAAGCTATAATGAGTGAGCTTCGAACCATAAAGAAAGCTATATGCACAGGTGAAAAAGAAAGGCAGGACCTTATGCAGGTAAAAATATGCTACTGAACAAATAGCTGCTGAAAAGTAGTAACTTATCTCTATTTTCTTGTTTGTGATTGCATTGGGGTTACCAAGTTAAATAAGGAAGTGGAGTGGCCTAAACTGATTTTTCTGTTTGATAATTGCCAGTAGCAGGCAGCTTGAAACAGGTAAGTAGTCACAGTAGACCGTGAATGCCAGATTTCATATGCATTTCATATTTTTGTTTTAGATAATGTACTATCCTTACATTTAGATCAGTGTCTGTATTGAATATAGCTTTCCATTGCTGCTGACTATATTAAAGACTACTATGGAGTAATTATACTGCATTTAAAAAAAAAATCTTTAAGTTTTACCATATTTGTTTTTTGTTTTGTGTAACGTCTCTTTGTATTACCTATAATGAAGTGTGACTGAGAATTGTGTGCTAAAATGCGCTACAAAGTTTACCAGTTTGTCTACCATGTTTTCCCTTGTATAGGCATTTCACAAAACTGGATCTTTATGACACAATGCCACAGTTTGGCAGTTCTCCTTTTTTTCACCCCAAACTCTTCTGTTAAGTACCCATGTCAAGACACATATTAATTTCTAATGTTCTCACAAAACCCTCAAAGAGTATGATTAAATACAACATATACAGAAACCATCGTGCAAGCTTTAAATTATTTTATGAATCGGAGAATGAGGGTTGAGGGGAGACATGCCTGAGTAGCGACCGAACTTTTGAATGGATTCTGCATCCTGCTCCAAGCTCTCAGTTGCTGTGTCTGCATTATTAATGTGATGGGAGCACGATCAAAGAACCACAAGCCTCTGCCACCACAGAGACATCGGTATAGACTTGCCCAAATATGCTGCAGATACAGAGAGGTGACAGGGACAATTCTCTTCACCCAGTCTTCAAACTACTATATGGAAAAAGGCATCTTTGTTACCTAAATTTTTGGGACTGTACTAAATTAATACTGCCATTTAAACATTTTCTTGCAGTCTTCTCTGCAGTAGTGTTTTGCTGTTCCTTTTTTTTTTTTTTTTTTAAGTTGTTAAATGATATGGGTAGCTTGTAATCTACATATAATGAATTTCCACAGTTATACAATTATTCAGTCTCCAAAGCATTAACCAAAGGTCAGCTGATGGACCACAAATCCTTGTTCAAGTAGACAGAACACTTAAGTCACTATGAAAAGTTTCTGCCTTGGCAAGTTTTAACATATTTGATATTTTGTGTTGGCCAAGTTTTAAAGTGATTCTCAGTCTTCCACATGCCTGGCTAGCAAGAAATGATTAGAAAGGCAGTTCTTCATGGATGCAGTGACGCACATTTTAGGAAACTAACTTGTAATTTAAAGACTTGTGTGTGAGATCTTGGAGCAGCTTAACTACGGCCGTGTTTTGACTGCCCCACTAGATTTCTTTTTTTTCCCCTTTTCCTTACATTTTCAGTCCTCAGTGGCACTGAATCCAGCTGTAAACATTGACATGCCTTGAAAATCATATCTGTTAAACCAACTTTAAATGCACTTGCAGTTTTATTTAAATACAGCGTTGAGGGAGGTAGAAGTCTAGGATCAAGCTTAGCATCAAGGACTGAGCAATGCTGGCAGCACCAGAATGTAGAGCTTGCACAAGCCAGAAGTAAAAATGAAAAGTGTTGCCATTCTTCTTCATGGGTCTACGTGACATGCAGGAAATACCAGTATAGGAGGGTTTTTGTAAATAATGGCAATCTGTTATAATAGCATCCAATAATAGATATCAAGTCCAGGAGAATCTAAAAAATAGTTGTTCCACACAGGCCTAGCATGCAAAACAGTTCTGCGTGCTTTGTTGCAATTGTAATAAGGGATTAAATGCCATAATTTACAAGACCTACAGTTGTAAAAATTGTGTATTTCTGCCAACTTACTGTGCTCAGCAAAAATATCCAGCTTTCTGTCTGATAATTTTTTTTAAATTTTGACCAAAAAAACCCCACGTTCTTTTTGTTGTCACCAAACTTTTCTGTGCTTTGTCTTTTTATAATTAGTTGAATATTACTGTTACGGATTTATTTAGCTTTGTCAAACAAGTGCAAGTCTATTATAAGTATGTCCCTAATGAGACCAGAATTTGTTTTTTAATTTCCTATCAATTTTGACATTGTTTTGTTCTTGAAAATGCTACATTTTAAAGCTGTTGTTGGCAAGACAAGTTTTCTTACGAAAAACTAGTTGTTTTGAAAGC